>NC_088922.1:41302500-41477500 GCF_038396675.1 Hydra vulgaris
GGCTAAAGTTCGCCATTATGTCAATCTGAAAGCATTGTTAAACATATATCATGCCATTTTTGGCTCGCATATACGATATGCTTGTCAAATATGGGGACAATCTCAACAGCAAGAAGTTTTAAGGATATCTCATCTTCAAAACAAAGCTTTAAAAATAATACATTTTCAGAATTACAAATCCAATCCTAATGTGTTTTATCTTACTTCTAAGATCCTTTAACTATGCGACCTTGTTCAATTCTTGAATTGCCAGTTTGTCTGGAACCACCAGCACAAAAACCTACCTCTTTCCTTCAACAATTTCTTCCCAAAAAATGCAAATAACCGATACTATCTTCGATCAACTGATAATCTCAATCTTGCAGTCTTAAATCATCGTTCTGTTACTTATGGATATAAGTCCATAAAAAACCAAAGTATAAAATCTTGGAATAACCTTCCCTATGACCTGAAAGCTCTCCATTCAATTTATGTTTTTAAGAGTAACCTATTCTATTCCTTCCTAATCAAATAC
Source organism: Hydra vulgaris (assembly GCF_038396675.1). NCBI lineage: Eukaryota > Metazoa > Cnidaria > Hydrozoa > Anthoathecata > Hydridae > Hydra > Hydra vulgaris. The sequence continues at coordinate 41,303,015 of NC_088922.1, forward strand.
AGTTTATAAATCCAAAGATATGCGTATCTATGTATAAGTGTTTGTGATAAGCGCATGTGAATAAGTGTGAGTGTATATGTATGTATGTATATATGTATACATGGATGTGTATGTGTGTATGTGTATGTTTGTATATATTTATATGTGTATATATATGTGTGCGTGTGTATGTATGTATATATATTTATATATATATATTTGTGTGTGTATGTGTATTTGTGTGTATGTGTATATATATATATATATATATATATATATATGTATATATGTATATATATATATATATATATATATATGTATATATATATATATATATATATATATGTATATGTGTATATATGTATATATATGTATATATATATATATGTATATGTGTATATATGTATATATGTATGTGTGTATGTATATATGTGTGTGTGTGTGTGTGTATGTGTGTGTATGTGTATATATATGTGTATGTGTATGTATATATATGTATATGTGTATGTATGTGTGTGTATATATGTGTGTTTATATATGTGTCTATATATGTGTGTATGTAACATAATGTGTGTATGAACATAATTTTATATTCTGATATTTTCATAATTACTGTCGTGTAAGGTTTTTATATAACCAACTTTATTAATATATTTGATTATCTATTTGAGTTTATAAGTCACAGTATAGTATAAATCACATTAACAAAATATGATAATAATATAAATCACATTAATAAAAGGTGTATGTGTGTGACTAATACTAAATGACTATTATTCTTTTTATGATTGTTGTAATTATTTTTATTGTTGTCATTTTATTTTTATTATTATCATTATACTTTTATCATTGTATTGTTATTATTGTTATTACTACCACTCTTATTATTATCATTATTAGTATTTTACTCCTTTAACTTTTAATGTTTGCTTTGTTACAGCTGTGGACGATTATTACTATTAGCATTAAAAATATATTTAGTAGCTTTTATTTACAAGGTTTTTACTTAAGATTAGTACATGTACTATTTGTAAACTTCCGTGAATGTAACAACTATTTCAGAATATATATGATGATTATTTAGAAAAAAATTTTTAATTACGCAACCCGGTTTTTATTGTCGTCAAAATTATATTATATTTAAATTAAATTAAATGTTTTTATTGATATATTTTATATATTTTTAAATAATTTTTTAAAAATTAATTTAAGATTTTGCTTTTTAAATGTACATGCATCGACTGAAAATAGGGATTGACGCAATTGAATAAACATACATCGACTGACAAATAGGGATTGGCGCGATTAAAAGTACATGATTTGAGACAGGGTTGGGTTTGGGCTAAAGATAAATCAGAAAATGATGCGCTCAGCTTTATTCAACAGTTTTGCTTTACATTATTGATAGAAACCAGGCTTTTTTAAATTCATTGTTGAATAGAATTTTATCTATTACCGAGTATGAAAAAATGGCGAATATTAGCTTTTTTTATTGTAATTTTTTAAACTTCAACAGCGATTTAGAGCACTTTTTGTTGGTTTTCAGACCTATGTTTTTATACGATTCTTAATCAGGATAAAATTCTCTATCATATTCAGCAATAAAAAAAAAAAAAAGTGGGGGGGGGGGGAGAAACTGCAGTAGCGCCAAAAAATCTTTATGTCATATATACTAAAACTAAATAAAAATCAAATTATAAAAAAAAATCTAGTAAATAATATATTGATGCAATAATAGTTAAATTAATGACTTACAATCTAATATATTTCAAACATCTCTTTAGGAAACCGATACTTATTATTTTGATCTCAATGTTATTTTGAGATAAAATAAATACGGCGCACGCATATAACAATACGTAATAAAATGTCTTCGAAAAGTTAACCATTAAAATAAGTATTTTTGAACAATACAAATATTTTAGTTTACATGTTCGTTTGATCTGTTTTTTATTATAAAAAGGCACTTTTCCGAATGTAATGCAGATGTCTCACAGTGAGGCAAAACAGCTTTAGAACTAAACAAAAAATTTTTTTCGATTTTTAAGTTTAATAATCTTTTTAAGGGCACTTGTTAGACTTAAGAAAAATTAGTCCGTAAATTTTTTAATAATTATTTACTAATATCAGACGTTTTTGATGTATTTTCGAGTAATTTCGAGTGACGTTTTTTAAAAAACTGGAAAGTAATAGTAAAAATAGGAAAATGAGAAACTTGCATCAATAAATAATACTAATAAAATGAGAAACTTGTATGAATAAATAATACTAATAAAACGAATTCTACTCGATTCAATCAAATAAATTACAGCAATTCAAATATAATGTAAAAAGCAACTCGAAAAAAAAGCTACTCGAAAACTCGAAAAACTTCGATTATTTTTATATTAAAAAAACAACCTTTTTTAAATGTAAATTTCCGTAAATAAAACAATCAATGGTCAAAAGTTAATAGCAAAAAACATCATAATCATCACCATCATCATCGTCATCATAATCATCATCATCATTAATATATATGTCTGAAGGTTTCAGTAAATCTAGTGCTTCTTTTGGAAGCTTGTTCAGTTTTTTTTATGCAGTACTCGTTTACTGGAGATAACAGGATCAGAATTCAATAAAAAAAAGGTTAAGGATATCAGCATTTATGTCTTTTCGACAACATTTTCTAGAGTAATTCTTTCTATACCTTTTAAAGTCTTTATTGCAAACCTCCTGTGCTTCCTCAGTCAGTTGTCCTATTGGCAACAATGCTGATGATGTAATTTCAGGACCATGCTGTACCATGAATACTTTTCAACAAAGTATCTTGTTGTGTCAAGAGCAAATAATCTAAATTTATTTACATCAATATTATATCCACTCGCTACTGCTATCATAATTGTATGCATTTTTTTAATCAAAATTATATTTATATTTGTTATAGCAGCTAAAATTTCTGCCTTGGCAAAGAAGCGTCTAGCTTTATTTCCATCATTCGTATTGCCAAATCCTTTGGTTTATCAATAATCAAACCACACTGTTCTCGAAATTCTTTCCGAATTCGAGCTTGATTGTTTGCGACAATTTCTTTATCATTTCCACGAGCTTGCCGCTTCTTGATTGGTAGTTAATAAGCCAAGTGCAGAATGCATTCGAACATTCGAATCCACCCATGTAGCACAGATAAGCCAAATCCCAAGTTTTCAGTTTTGATACTCTTCTGAACCATGTGCTCAATATCATTAAATTGCTTTGAGGTTGCACCACATAAAAAACATCTTTGAGTGAAGTAGTTTCTGTCAGAGCATTACATACTTTGCAATCTACCACACAAAAAATTAAAGTGTGAAATACTTCTGCTTGTCTTTCTTCGATTAGGCACTTTGTCTTAACAATTCTTCTACGCTAACCAAAAAAAAAAAAAATTTGGGTTCCAAAAAGGTCTAAGACCTTCAGAACGTAAACTGTACGTTTTTGTATATCGCCTAAAATTGGTTGAAAGTTAATTTATCTCAAATCGGTTGAAAATGAAAGTCTATAATATATAATTGGTCGAAAATGAAAACATCATAAATTGGTCGAAAATAAAAAAATACTATATTTGGTTGAAAACAATTTAGGTCTCAGTAAGACATCTGAAAATTAGTTTCACTTATTAGTAGATGTTCTTTTTTGGTCAATAATGGAAACAGACCGCTATGAGTTGTGAAGATTTAAGACCATTTAAGAGGTATTCCTCTGATAATACTGGTGTTTGCAAAAGAATTTACCTAGAAATACTTAAAGCCCTTTATGCATAGCTTTTCTATCTTGCTAAAGTTTCAATACTTTATTGTATTATTATTATAATATTAAATTATTCCAATATTTAAAAAAAGGATCTACAACGGCTAACTACTGAACCATCTAACTTCCCCAAAAATTTAGCCCCACCTGCCCCAAACGTGAGAGCAACAAGTTGATGAAATATTTTTTATATTATTTTCAACTAGACTTATATTCATCGATAAATTTTAAATTTCATAGTAAAATATTTTAGCGTTCAAAAATAATGACCATATAAAGTTTAAACCCCCCTAATTTGAAGAGGTTGCAAATTTTATATTGTCATAATTTTTGAACTCTGAGAGATAATACTATGAAACTTAAAATTTATCGATGAATATAAGTCTAGTTGAAAATAATACAAAAAATATTTCATCAACTTGTTGCTCTCACGTTTGGGGCAGGTGGGGCTAAATTTTTGGGATGTTTTTGTTCCCAAGCTCCAATCATCGCAATTTTTTGAAAAGCATCCTTATTTGACATAAGTATAAACATATAAATGTTTGAAGTTTGCTCCATGTCTGGAAGTTATCTCAAAGACCAAAAAATGCTTTGGGCGCCCCTGTACAAGGGTATCCCAACTTCAAAACAAGACATTAAAGATAATGCACTTTAAGAATTGCAAATTCGATCGTAATGTGGTTTATTTTAATTTTTAAGATTCTTAAACTTTGTGATCTTGTTCAACTCCTAAAGTGACAGTTTATTTTGAATTAACACAAAAACCTACCTCTTAACCTCAACAACTTTTTTCTTAAAAATGAAAGTAACCGTTACTTTATTCATTAAAAATCTGAACTTACCAGTCTTAAAACACCGTTCTGTTACTTATAGACATAAGTCCATAAAATATCAAAGTATAAAATTTTGGAAAACCTACCTTCGGATTTGAAACTTTCCAGTCAAAGTTTTGTATTTAAAAGCAACTTATTTCACTCCTTCCTAAATAAATACAGTTAATATATATAAAGATATGTGTATGTATAAAGGTGTGTATGTGTATATTTATATGTGTGTATTCTAGCATTAATAGATTATTATTATTTTTTCACGATTGTTGTTATTAATATTGTTATTAGTATTGTCGTTTTTTTTATTATTATTTAATCACAAAAAATGCAATTTAATAGAAAAATTGCTGATTTATTTTTTTACAATATCAAAGTTCTAATCTATAATTACTCAAGCCACTGATTCCCTGATTTCCTTACTCCCTGATTCCGTTTCGCATTAGCAGTTAATTATAATAATAAAAATAAATTACTTTCTCGCGCTGAAAGTAATTAATCAATCAGCTTGAACGTCATTATCCGGTGAAACATTTTATTATCAGTTTAGACATTTTAAAAAATCATTAATTTATTTAACTCCAGATATATAATAAATTATATATTTGCATGATTTTGAATAAATATAATTAATCTTAATTCTAATTCAAACAATTTTTATATTATTGATCGCAAAATAAATAAAAATTTAAAACTTAATGGTTGCTAAAAACGGGTGCCAGTGGCCTGAATTTATTATTTATTAAGTATGGGTAAGGTATATATATTTCTTTAGATTTCTCGGCTTTAACTTTTTTCTCAAAATGAATAAAACTTATATATGTAAATGATTGCTCAAAACGGGAGCTCGCTTAAGTTTATTAGTTTATTATATAGTTTCCTTAACTCAAAATCTTAAATAGATTTAATTCTTAACTAATAAAAAACACTTTTTATTAATGTTATATTTTTTGGATTTCTGGATATTACAATAATAACTTTTATTTTTGTTGTTGTTTTTTTAATCAATATATCACCATAGCAATTTACATTTTGAAGGAAAATTATTTTTATTATATTAAATTATTATTTAAAAGCCAAAACACAATCTTTTCTTCAATAAAATTGGATACAGCGAGTTTGTTTTAAAATCTTGCACAAATCCTCTAATTGGAATAAATTAAAAAAACTTTATTTTAAATTTTAAGGAAACTATACCAAGTAAACGATATTAATTGTAAAAAATACCGAAAAAAAAGTACACTTTTGTCAATAAATTAAAATTAATTACTTCCGTATTTTTGGTATATACGTGCAAATTTTTTTTACAGGAAATGGACATAAAATAAATCCTTTGTGGATGTTTTTTGGTATATGTTTTAAACTAACAGTTTGATGAAGATGGTTTGGACACCTTGTATGGAGTCACAAACATTCTCTACATTAGAAAATACTTACCATGTTTTGAAAAACCATTCTGTTCACAGTCAACAATACTTTCCAGAAACAACATCCTACTGCGCATACAATGGCATACGTCATTCAGATGTTCTCTACACCGAGAGTGCTTCACCACACTTTGAAAATTCAGTTAGTAAACCTTGTATAACATTGACAGAACCTTTGGAGACGAATTTTATTCCATCCTATTATAATAACATTCCCTTATATTTTCCTAACTCTTCCATGATGTCACCAACAAATGCTGATAGTCTTTCTGGTTACTGTAATTCTGAAATTTGTGGATCTATGATTGATCTTAATCAATTAACTTATGAAAAATTTTCTCCAACATTAAAAAGCTATGCAAATGAATACAACGGCTTGAATCATGGATACTTGCACACTGGTATTGGTAATACATTCAATGGTAAATATACTCTTTATGACTAACTTTTTATTACCTTTTTTACTTCGTTTTTATTTTTTACCTTTTTTTATTACCTTATTCTACTTCGTTTTTAAAAGCTAAGTGTTTTTGGTTTAAAGTTATTGTAAATGTAGTCAGTGTTGTACGCATAAAACAAATCAGCTTAAATCGGCATAAATCAGACTTGAAGGTTGAACCAGAATGCTCGAAATCTCCACAATAAGACTTAGAGTTTCTTTTTTCTATCGCAAATTTTGCGTATTTTATTTTGTTGTAATTTTTTCTTAAAAGTAATAAAAATATAGTTGTAGAATAGTAAATAAATATTTTAAAAATGTAGCACCACTTTATTTTCTGCACATTATTGCCATGCTAAAATGAATGTATGGCTATTGTAACCAAATACGATTTGTATTTTATTGTTTAAAGAACATAGCCATTAACACAAAATTCAAAAAATCAAAAAATTTAATTTTAGTTTTTTAATATAATGTTATATATTTTATTTTATTATAATGTAAATTTTTTTAATCGGAAAATGAGAAATTTTTTAGATTAACCGATTTTACTGTATTTAAAGTTTGAACTCCAATTATTTTTCACTACACATTTTTAAATAAAAAAAAATGAAATATAATGTTTACTAAGAAATATTAATATTTTAAATAATAAAATCTCCAGCCCCATTATATATTTCTGAACATCTCTGGTTGGGAAGCACTGTCTTCTTATGGTTGGGAAGCACTTGTTTTTTATGGTTGGGAAGCACTGGCTTCTTATGGTTGGGAAGGATTGTCTTCTTATGGTTGGGAAGCACTGTCTTCTCATGGTTGGGAATCATTGTCTTCTTAAGGTTGGGAAGCACTGTTTTCTTATGGTTGGGAAGCACTGTCTTCTTATAAGCCAGTGCTTATTATTATAGTTATTATTATGTTCTGAATGTCTTAATAAAAGTCGTCATAAGGAGGGGGCCAAAAAATAATTTTTACTAGCACATTTTTATTTTCTCCAGGGCCCTGGGCTTATATAAAATATATATACGAAATTAAATGTTTTTTTATATTAAATTAATTTTGTATTCTCTTACTTAAGATGAATTTACTCTACCACTAATAAATAATATTATAAGTTTGCTTTGCAATGTACTAGTATATTTTATTAAACATTTCATATTTTAATCGTAGAAATAACCATGTTTATTTTATTGTCTTTGCAAAATTGATGTATATTAACAATAATTAGTTATTATTAATTTGTATTCTAAGTGTTTTATTTGTGTATTTTGAATAATAGTGTGGCCCAGGACCTTCAGACATAGCAGGGGCCCGGGGGAAATCTCCCTAACCTCTCTCGCCAGTCTGATCCTGGATATATTTCATCAATTTAAAGGACAATTAATAATGTATTCTGTCTTTTCTTTTTCAGATATTTTGGTAATGAGTCAGATTCAAACAAAACACCCAAAACGAAAACGAATGACTTACTCAAAATTTCAACTTCGTGAACTAGAAAAAGAATTTAACTTTAACCATTTTCTTAAAAAAGAACGTCGTACCGAGTTAGCAAAACTACTAAAGTTTTCAGATAGACAAATAAAAATTTGGTTTCAAAACAGACGCATGAAGTTTAAGAAAGAAGTAAATAAAGTTAAGCTACGTAATTTGCTTGAAGATATAAACATGTCATAAAAATTAGCGTTTATGTAAAAAATTTGAAAATACTTTTAGAGAAGAAAAACAAAACATTTTAAAAATAATAAATATTTACAACTATTTTTGTTACTGTAAACAATTTTTTTTTATGTAAAAATTTTTAACGATTTTAATACAAACTAAAATATGAACATTTGAGATATTTATTTTTAAATATTTGTCATTTTCGAAATATGTCATATTCGAAAATTTTTTTTTGAAAAAAACTAAATCCAGAATTCGATGCCGAATTCAAATTTTGTCAAATTTAAGATCTAAGTTTGAATTTGGCTTTCAGATTTGAATTCTGTTTAATTAAATTTTATTTAATCCAATTCATTATTTTAATCCAAACTAATTATAATTGGCTACAGTTTTGACAAAGTTTAAAATTAAAATTTGAATTTCAAATTTCTGAAAAAAATGTATGTTTAGCGCTACGGATTTTATAAGCATTTAAATAGGAATTCCTGAAATAATAAATGGAAATAACGCCAGAGGAAATAAAAGAGTTAGCACTTGGCCGAAGAGAATTACACAAAACACTAACTCTTGTCCAAAGAGAATTATGCAGAAGTGAATCGTTTTTTTATTTTTACCAAAGGTAATTGTTTGTGTAACAATCGTTCAGTTAGAGAAATCTAAAAAACCTGAAAAAAAAGAAAATCACTATGTCTTGTTTGGAAAAGACTGTTTTAAAAGGAAAAAACGCATTTTACGCGTTTGGAAAAGACGCGTTTGATTTAAAGAAAAACTAAATATAAGTTAATATTTTAATAAAAACTCAATATTTATGGACGTAATTTTCAAAAATTCAAGAACAGAAAATGAAGAAAAAAAGTAATCCCAAGATCATTTGTCAGATTAAAGTGCCGGCAGAAACAGGACCAAATTGTGGAATGATTCTGTCAACACCAAATTCCAGTACCAGTTCTCTGAGGACTCGTATCAGGCCCTTCCATCTATATGAGCCCAGAGCAGTTGTTTTATTTGAGGCAGCATGGGATCAAAAAACACTGGACGATACTAAGAATTTAGATAAACCTCACCACAAAATGGAGAAGTAGAACCAAATGATTCATTGGATAAGATCCAACTTTTTATAACTAAATTCGATTTTCTAATTTTTAATTTTTAACAAAATTTAGTTTAAACAAATAAGATCTTTTGTTACTATTTTAAACCTTAACAAATTTGATATCATTTGGTATGATTCTATTATCATTCCGCTACATCGACAGGTTTGGAATGGGACAACAATCTTTTCTTTCAATATTTCAATAATGAAAGAAAAAAGATTGTTGCCCCATGCCAAACCCTCAGTCAATGTAACAGCACTCCCTTGTCGCAGCAGGCTATAAGAGAGTCGATATATGTACTGAAAATAATAAATACTCCTTTATGCTTAAAAAGTCTTCACTGAAGGCCACATACTGCAGATTTACCCTTTTTAGTTATTTCTATATTTTTGTTAAGCTTAAAATAAGAAGAATAAATGAGAATACAAAATATTTTTGAAACGGCTAAACTGACAGTGATTTAAGGTAGTTTACTATTCATTTTTTAAAATTGAAATTCCATTTAGGTTTAATATATTGTCATTGTTGAAATTGCAATTTTATTATACTTTTTTACGTAAAAAATACATTATTACGTAAAAAAGTTAAAAAATTAACTTTAATTAAAACTTAAATTAAAAAGTTTTAATTAAAGTTTATTTTTGTTTTGTTTTAACTGCTTAAGTTGTATGTATGTTATAACTTTAGTAATTAATTATAATTTTTATTTATTTGAACACTCTTTGTTGCATTATGTAACCAAATTAATTCGAAATTCATAAATTGCAAGATTTTTATAAGAATGAACTTTATTATTCCAAAAAATCCATATAAAATTCCAAAAATTGGATTTACAAAATAATATAACCTTTGAGTGATTTAATAAATGATATAAAAATAATGTTTCATTTACAAATATACTTAACTTATAAATGGTTACTGTTTCACCATTAAACACTGCATTTTTTGATAAGAAATTTAAAAAAAAAACCAGTACATTTTACTTTGCCTGCTGTTAAAACTGATTTTAAAAAGTTATTAATGCTATAATCAATAGAAATAAAGTTAAAATAAAATGATACTCGATATAATGTTATAATCAAGTGTTATATTTGGTGCACTTAGCAGAGGTGCGACAGCATTTAGTGCCAAGTGGTGTTACTATTGCATATCTAGGTTCTGTGATTTAACCTTTCATAATTATATAGAAAATATACTAGAAAATATGAGTCAAACAGATCAAAATTGATCTGATTGCAAAAATGATTTTATAATAAAGTAATCTGTTGAAATCTGTTTATCCATTTTATTTGAGATGGTTTCAATTTTATTTTTTAGTATTTTGCCATTATTATGTAATTCTGTAATTATTTTAATACATGTTTAATCATCGTGTCTATTTGTAATAAATTTTGCTAATTATTATATAATGGTTTTCATTATAATAATCTTTATATGCTTGGTTCCTCCGTTCAGTACCGGCTGCTGTAAAAATATAAAAATAAAAATATGTATGAAATAAAATAAACGTATTTTTGTAAAACAAAACCAGTGGGAAAAAAGACGTCGAAAAGACGTCTTTAAAAGTCTTATTTACGATGTCTTTTAGGCGTCTTTTTTTAGTCGAATCTAAAAGACATCTTTTTTCGACATTGAAAAGACGTCTTTTTTGTCTTTATCTTGTCATGAAAAGACGTGAAAATGCGTCCTTAAGATGTTTTTGTTAATCGATTATGCATATCTAAAAAAGTTTTTTCTCAACGTTGGAAAGACTTTTTTTGTCATACCTATAAGTATACTATAGTATCCTATATACTATAGTATATAGGATACTATAGTATACTTATAGGTATGACAATTCCTGCTTTTCATATATGAAAAGCTATTTTCATTAAATGAAAAAGATAAAAGCTCTTCATACAAAGTGTGACAAAAAGCTCATTCCGATGTCGAGAAAAAAACCTCTTTTAGATATCAATATAAAAGAGGAAGGATTTTCGACATCTTATATATGTATAAACATAGGAGAAATATTTATAAATAAAACAGCAGTATTGTTCAACAGAATATATCAATTTAAGAATCATCAGAAGATTCATCATTTTCTTCATCTTCCTCTTTTGTTTCATGAGCGAGCTCTGTTTCTTGGCGTTGTTGCTTACGCAACAATAAAATTAATTATTTCACGTCGAGAATGAATAAAATTAACTATTTCACGTCGAGAACTCTTTTTATACAAGCTGGCTACGACTTCTAAAAAATGAGTGAACATGAAAAACGATCTCTAGTTTTAATGTAATACAAAAAAAGCAAATGAAATTTGATCAGCTGAGTGAACCACATTAGACTTACTTACTATTAATACAAAAAGGGCTGATCCTTTCAACCCCAACTTGTTTCCAGCGCGGTCCTTTCTTTTTGTCCTCACTAGGTTAAATTGGGACAAGAGTCCAACGGTAAATAGTCTGAAAATATATAAAAATGAGTATGCTAAAGAAATTTACCATCATCAAAATGACTGTACATCGATGTATTTTATTATGTAGTACTTAAACCAAGCTAAACATTTGTACCTCTCAGATTCGCCATGAAAGCCAAGTTATTGAAAACAGATATTGATATTTTTATGTCTTCTATGACGGGACTTTTTAATTCAATTTTGCTGAAATTAAGTGTTATAGACCCATAACAATTTAAAAATTCGTTATTGACTAAAGACTATCAAAAACGAAAAGATAAATCAGTTAATACACATAATAGTTGTTATTCATTTAAACTTGATAAAAGTTTTATTCAAAGCTCTATTTTAGCGTGAAGCATAATGATGCTTTACTTAACAACATAAAATTATAAAAACTGGCGATATCTTTTGCAACACAGATGAAATACACATTAAACAAAAAGCAAGACTAGAAAGCTGCAATGATGTTTAGCTATAAAAAATGTACCTTTCCAGTATCATTTTCACTTGGTCTTTTGTATCCAAACCGAAAGGTTTTGCAGACAATTCTAAAGATAAATCTGTTGTCATTATGTGCATATTTTACTTGCTTTGTTAACGACAGATAGCATTTAACAAGGAAATAATAACTTTAACATAAAAGTTAATGAGCCAACCTTTTGTCTTAACAATTTCATCATTCAACTAAATACAAACAACAAAATTATTCAGATCATTTAAAAGCATTTTGAAAAAATAAATTGCAAGCATACTGAATGCTTCTTCTTTTCTATTATCCGTTTCACTGGCACTTGAACATGTAAATACAGACAGAAATTGTTTACAGGTTTCTTTTTTGTCTGGAAAGAAATATTTTAATTTAATATGTAATAAACAAGGTTCTTCAAGCATATATATATATATATATATATATATATATATATATATATATATATATATATATATATATATATATATATATATATATATATATATATATATATATATATATGTATGTATATATATATATATATATATATATATATATTTATACATAATATATATGTATACAATATATATATACATAACATATATGCTTATATATAAAGCACATATATATATATATATATATATATATTATAAATATGTATATACATATTATATATATATATATAAATATATATATATATATATATATATATATATATATATATATTTATACATAATATATATGTATATAATATATATATACATAACATATATGCTTATATATAAAGCACATATATATATATATTATATATATGTATATACATATTATATATATATATATATATATATATATATATATATATATATATATATATATATAAATATATATATATATATATATATATATATATATATATACTTTATATATATTATATAAGCATATATATTATGTATGTATATAATATATATATATATATATATATATATATATATATATATATATATATATATATATATATGTATATATATATATAATGTGTATATGTTATATAATATATCTCATAAATTTATTACATAAATTATAAAATGAACTCACTTACCGAAAACAGTAATTGTCTCTTTCACCTTGGTTTTTTTCTCGTATATGACCAGTTTTCCCAGTGTAAATGATACCATTAAGAGGAAAAGCATTTTCAGCATCAAAAACCCACCATATTTTAATGCCATATTTGGCTGGTTTTGAGGGAATGTACTGAGTAAACTTTGTGCTTTTCTTAAAGATATTTACCACAGTAAATACCTTTAAGAAAATGTCACTAATCGAGAGTGTTTCGGTGCTCTTACTAGGACCACTTCGCTGACGCACTATGTTTCGGAATGGGGTTTTATTTTGTTGAGAAGGGATTTTATTTCATACAATTCCTTTAGCTATGTAAGTACTCTGTGATTCTGCTAAAATTAAGAAGAAACATTTATTTCATAAACATAAAATAAAAAAATAATGACTTTTTGTATATCACTTTTATTAACTACCTTTTTGTGCTTCAACTGCACTTTTATCATTTCTCTCATTGTCACTATTTTCACCTTGGGATGCTTCTATTTCTTCTTCATTTTCTTTGTCTGAAAATAATGAGTTTAAAAAGTAAAAAATGGAAATATTTATACTAGTTAATTCAGTGATTAAGATTTGCAAAATGCAGTAAGTTAAGCACCTTCTTCTGCAGATATATCTAATTCTTTTTGCATTGGAATTTCTTGAGGATCTGCAAATAAATAAATAAGCATATATATATATATATATATATATATATATATATATATATATATATATATATATATATATATATATATATATATATATATATATATATATATATATATATATATATATATATATATATATATATAATTTGGTCTGACTTTATTAAAACTAACCTGAAATATAAGCATTATCATCATTATCAGAAACCTCAAGCTCTAACATATTGTTAGGCACCCAATCACCATCCTCGCCATCAGAGTTATTGCTAGAAATATCACTGTTGGATCCTATCAATGCAACCAAATAGGCCTTCTTTTCTACATCACATAATCTGTAATAAAATTATAGTTTTATTATTCAATATTGTGATTCTTCAATAAAATAATACACTAGAATTAAATTTATTTTACCTTTCAAATTCTGCTATTGATAATTCCTCCATAACTCAGTTGTTAATTTTCTATTGTTATCTTAATATTATATTATTCCAGCACTTTAACTTGAATAATAATTGAAAAACTATTTTAAATAAAACAATGTATAACAATAAAAAATAAAAAAATAATTTAAATTATAGTTTGCATTGAATTTACATTTTAAAGCCTGAAAAAAAAAGTTGGGCAACCCGGTACCCTGGTTGTCTAACAATGTTAGTAAATTTGGTTGTGTACACAAGGGTTAAATTTCCAATGCAAAAAGGTTTCTCTTAAAAAAATTTTTATAAAAAATTCTTGTTGACAAAAAACGGGCCAATGAGAACGTAACAAAGATGAGCTCGTAACTACGACCTCGTAATTACGATATTAAGGGTTAAAACTCATAATTATAACGGCCATAATTATTGTCAATTTTCTTAAGCAAATTATGATTTGCTTATTAATAAGTTAAGTTGTTAATAAGCAAATAATAATTTGTTTATAAATTAAATAAGCGAATTATAATTTGCTTATTAACAACTTAAGTTGTTCCCCTGTGGGAAACGTTAGTGAATTTTCCCACCCCTTCTCTAAAGAAAGAAAGTCCTAATGAGTGTTGCTTAATTTGACATTAAAAAAAAAAAAATTCTAATTTCATTTTTAAAGATCATCGATATAAAAGATGTATTTTCTACGTCTTGAGAAGGACGTTCAACCGATTGACGTCTTTTCGACCTTTTTTTAAAGACGTCTTTTTAAAAGACGCCTTTTCCACATCTTTATTTAGGCTAATTATAAAAAGACATAACAAGTCATAAAAAAGACGTCTTTTATTTGTCTAAAGATACCTTTTTTCCCACTGGGAAATAAATGTAATTATGTAAAATAAATTTATGCATTTTTGTAACAAATTAAAAAATAATAATAATAATACAACTAAAAAAAATATAAAAAATACAACATTTGTCACTTTTTTTTCGAAAACAATTTATTTGGAAAACATAACAACTTCGGTTATGAAGATATTTTTCAAAATCAGAACTGATTTTGAAAAGTACCTACATAACAGAAATCGTGATGTCTTCAAAGTTAATTGTTTTTTAATTTTTTTTTTACAAAAATATATATTTTCTTTTTTTACATATTTAACTTTATATCAATTATATATCGTAAATAAATTTGTTTAAAAGTAAAAATATAGATTTTAAAGATATATTCTAAATAAGATTAAAAAAAATTAATTAGTGTTTTAAAATACAAGATGTAAATACAGATTCGTTTTCACCCATTTTTAAGTTTTTTTGTTGATTTATATGAAAATCTAGCTTGCCTTATTCGCAATCTTGCCCCACTTTTCCCCGATAAATTTAAGACCTTCTGTTTTTATAGATTTTATTAAAAAGTTTTTCGTGAACGCAATTTTAAATTTATTAAGATATATCTGTTTTCAAACGTTTTCAGTCATTACCTATACAAAAATAGAGGTAAGTTTTAAATAAACTAATTAAGCTTAACGCAAAATTAAGACAAGGCAAAACATATTTGGAATATTTTTTGCTAAATACTCTCAGCATTTTTAAAATATGACCTGGCTGAATGTTGAAATAAATAGATGGTTAGCAAACGTGAACTTAACTCTAAAGTAACGCATACAGTATTTTTATTATTTTATATTTTTTTATTAAAATTTACCGCATTTACAAATAAAACAAAGATGGCTTAAGTAATAGAAAAAAATGAAGTTTTAAAGCTATGTAAAAAAAGTAAAAAAAGAATAGACAAGAAAACGAAAGCTTCAATAATATAGGAGCGTCAATATTCAATGAAGTCAACTTTTAATATATCCAATTATTATTATTTTGTTTTTTTGTAAAAACTGACTAAATTTTCATTTTTGGGAAATACTGAATCATAACTAATTAAAATAATGAACATCGATTTAAATAAAAGTACTTTTTTGTGATCGATTTTAGAAATTTAAAGGAACGGTGTTTCTATTAAATTCCTAAAATGGATAACAAAAAAATATTTTTATTCAAATCAATGTTAATTATTTTAAACCATTTTAAATCACAGAAAATATTTAGAATTTTATTGAAAACAATTTTGTTAGGAAAATTGGCTATGAAATTCCGGAGGATACATGTTCCATTAATTTAACTTTTATTTTTATAAGGAAAATCGTATAAAAAAAATCACCAAGACTTTGACGTACATGCAGCTTTATTATCGTTATGCAAAAGCTTTTTCCAAAGAAAATATTAAGTTTTAAAAGTGGAAGGCTATACTGTGTATTGCAAATTGAGAATAATCATTTTAATTTGCAAAAAATATAGTGCTAAAATAAAAAAAAATGTAATAATATTATCATTTTTATTTTACTTAGAAAATCTAATAAAATTATCAGGTTTTTCAATTCTATCTTTATAGATGATGCCAAAGATCTGGAGTTTAAATTTCTAATGATATACGTTTTTATCGCAAAGACGTAGGCCTGCTTAAAGATAAGAATCATAAATCAATAAATTTTAAAATGAAGTTATTTGGATTTTATTTTTTTATTTTTACTTCATTACTAAACAGAGCGAGGCAGAGGTAATAAGAGTTTTTTCGAAATCATTTTTAACTTTTTGAAAATTCCTTATATAGGACATATTTTGTGTATGGCATTTACGAACTATGATGTATAACAAATATTGAATAATACATTAATGTGAACGCAAGCGATTAAAATTTAAAACAAGTTTTTAAAATTTAATGACTTGTTTAAATATAATATGACTTATAATAATATTTAATTTTGAGGTTAAATATTAAATGAGTTTTTAAACTTTGGTTAATTAAAATTCGAAATAAGTTATAGTTAAAAATAAGTGAAAGCAAAATTTCTGATAGAAAAATATTTGCAACTTTTCTCAACGTAACAATTTTCGCTTAATATTGAAATTTTTAAAAATTTTCTTTGTTGATTTAATTTGTTTGACATCTTTTTTTTACCCGTACAAATATTTTCATTTTTCAAATAGTTCTTGATACTATCAAATTGCAAACTAAATACAAAACTCAAAAGTTTTTTAAAATTATGAATGGACATTTAAAAAAGTTCAGTTTAATTTAATTTAAAATATAACAAAAATGTTGACGAGAAAAGCTTCCGTAGACCTCCTTGTGTCAAGTAAATATGCGCGTTTTTCAGTACCATAAAGATTTTTGTTTTCCGTCATTTTAAATTTGTTATTTCTAGCAGTACACAACAGACGCGATCGAAAATAGAAATGGTCGCTTTGTTTTTATTTAAAAAACGGTATAATGTGCTATCAATTTTGTTTTATTTTTCATTTTATAACTATATTTTTGCCGAGTTATATGATATCAATAGCATAGCGCTTTATGAATCATCAGAATATGCTCATGTTGAAGAAGGTGTTATTCATGTAGATCCTAAAACATCTCTGAAGTTAATACTATTTGGTTCTAATTTGAAAAATTATTTTTATTTGTCATTTTCGTTTGTAACAAAAGAGAAAAACAAAAACTGTGACGATGATCGTGAGACTACCAGCATTCCTATATTCTCAAAAGATGGGAAAACTGCTATATTTACTGAAAATTTTGCGGTGAGTTAAGCTGTTACCATTAACTATTATTTAGTCTTTTCTTTCAATTCTTATACAGTTTTGTTGTATAAACTACTCTAAGCTTTTTTTCGAAAGTGTAATACTGTATCTTTATTTAATTATAAAATTTGGTTTATTACTCATTTTTAACGTTTTTTTATTTTATTTTTTATTTTTTTCTTAATGGGTGCAAATTATTATATATATATTTAAATATTTTAAAACGGTGTTCAATTGTTAATTTAGAAAATTGAAAGCCATGAATTTTACTTATTTTTCAAAAATTAAAGCATTTAGATAGTGTCAAATTGTAATGTTTGAAGAACAACCTTAATTAAAGCAAAAGGAGGGGAGGGGGTGGTTAGGGTTAAAAGTGCTTAAAGAGTTATAATTTGACCCATGTATTAAAAATAACTTTAAATTATAAATGGTTTTAAACTGTACTACACTTAAGTTTTACATTTAACTGTTGTTTATTGTGGCTGTCGTTTGAGCATCAGTATTATTGAGTCTAGTTAAAAGATTTAGTAATTTATTTATAGTTGTTTAGTAAATTCTTTGAATTGATTTCTTCTTAAGCATAACTGATGGACTTTTATATTTTAATAAAAATCAATAAAGTCAAATAATGTTTAACTTGAGAGTTAGTTTTTTTATTTTGCTAAATTACGTGTATTTTTAAATGTCAAAAAAAAATTCGACATTTGAAAAAAACACGTAATTTTTATGAACTTTACTCTCTTATATCTTTTTTTATAGTAAAGCTAGAACCTTGAGGTTTTTGCATCAATTACTTTGACTCAACTTCTTTCCAACCATATATAGAAAGTAATATGTTTAATATGGCTTTTCTTTTATATTATTCATGTCTTAAGACCATTATTAATAAAAAGACTTGCTGTGGACATGTTTTTTTCAAAAGTAGTTTTTGAAGGTAAGATTTCCTAAGTACCAAAACACATCAAATTTGTATGAAAAATTCTATATAGATTAAAAAAAAGAAATCTAATGGAATGGGAAACCTTTTTAACATTTATACATAATTTCTTAGTTCTCAGCATTTAAAAACTTTAAGGTCAGTTTATTAAAAAAAAAAACTTATAATGCACAAGAATCTTATAATGCTCAGCAAATTAACAAACTACCTGATATAATCAAAACCAAAACTTGCTTACTTATACACAGCTAACTTAATAAAAGCTGCTAGCAATATTTAGTAAATGCCTTTCTTTACACATTGTAAATAGCTTTCTGCAAGAAATTCTTGTAGAGATGCAATAAGTGAAGAAACCTATACTTTATTATTTTATGGTTAATACTTTGTAAAGGATGCAAACTAGACCATAATGGATTGGAATCAACTTTAAAACAAACTAAACATTTTTGTAATATTAAGAAAACATATTCTTAGAGTTAAATTAAAATACTAATTTTCACATCAAGATGAATAGAAACAAGGATTTTTATCAAATTTAGTTTAAGTTACTTTTTTTATATTCATTTTACATTAATCTTTTTATAGTTTCAAATGAATTAATTTTTTTCATACCGATTCAAAAGTGCTAATACACAAAAGTGGTTAATGCTTATAACTTTATATAAATGCATTTTTGGATAAACCATTATTAAGCCTGTAGGCAAAATTATTTTAGATATTTTTTTTAGTAAACTTTAAATATATAACAAATTTATGAAAAGATGATTTTTTTAGTTTTGATATTGCTTTTTTTTATAAGTTTTTCCATTATCATTAATTTTTTAGATTGATCATAAAATGAACGTCAATTAGAAATTATTAACTAGTTTATGAGTAGTAGGAGAAGATTTTGTTACAGCCAAAGTAAAAAAAAGAAAATGTCATTTTTTTTTATTTTTAAACAACTAATAAAAACTGTAATCTAAATTTTATGAAATTGTAGATACATGTTAATAAATAAAACTAGTAATAACAAGTGTAAACGAACAACTTAAAAAAAATATTTAGTATAATAGTTTTTTTTTTTATCTAAACATTTCTTCCATGCATTTTAATTCTTTTATTGATGTTTCTTCAACAATGAGGAACTGTTACATTGCTCAAAAGTAATTAGTAACTTTTTACCCGCTGGACAAGACAAATTTGATGCATGCCACATTAACCAAGAAGCATAAGACACCTGTTTGTTTTTGTTAAATTAGAAGACTAAGGTAATGTGTTTACAATAAAGCCCGATACTCTTCAGGTCAATGATAGTTATTTGTATTTCCTTATAGCTTTTTCATTTTCTTTATAAAGGGTCATAAGTTTAATATGGTATTCAACAAATTTAATATTAAACTTTTAAAATTCTATTTAAAAAAAAATAAAACTATCAAATGGATAACATTGCAAATAAAAACAGAATCACTTTAAACACTTTTGAAAAGTGTAATGTATCAGAAATCTTTTGTTTGGTTAAAATCATCTTTAGAATTCATGGATAATTTTTTTTATGACAATACTTTTTAATTTAAGAATATTAAGACTTAAAATATTTTTAAATGTGATTTCAAGTTAAATTTAATTACAATGCAGTACTTTAAAATATGCAACTGGCGTAAATTAACTTTTAACAATTTTCATATTTATGTTAAATAAAGTTACATTTATGCTCTTTCCTTATGCAGCAAAGTTTCATAATAAAGCCTGCTAAAGCTGACTGGAATTCTTTTTGTGATTTTCTTCATAATAGTCCTTGAACTGATGTCTTTTGTCTCTCTTTGATAAATGCCTCATACATACTCTCCTTGACTCAAGCAGGTATAGAGGCTTTTATTCCTTCTTGTTGATTTCGATTTAAGCCTCATTATACTTCATGGTTTTCACTTTCTTGTGCAGCTTCTATATTTAATTGTCATTAATTTTTTCATCTTTTTCACAAGAACAACTCTCTGACTCTGACCTTTTTATTATTTTCGGAAATCAATTTAAAAAGGACTGTCTGATGCTAATCTCCATTATTCACAGTTTACTAAATCTTTTATCTTATCTCAGGAGTTAGGCACTATAGACTTTTGGACTCATCCCAAATTATGGCTTCCATTCCATAAACCTAATGGCCATACTCTTCCTGCAATTCCAGTTAAACAAGTTAACCCATTATTAGGTATCCAAATCACTCACTCAATATAAATCATTGCTTCTATTACTAAAGTCATTTTCTGTCATAGTCTTACAAAAATAGTCTCCAGAACTCTCTTCGTTCCCTCTAAGCTATTTAATTAGTGCTTGGCTGAATTTTTTTTCCTGTCTGCTGGAAAATGGCATCTGTGGTTCCAATTTTGAAAAACTCTGGAGAACCCTCTGGACCCTCTCTGACAATCAGTATGGGTTTCGATCTTCTTGTTCTATAACTGGCTTGCAAACTGCTGTAACTGAAAGGTTCTATCATAAATTAGATTGATGCAACAAGGCAAGAGCTATTGCTCCGGGCATATCAAAAGCTTTTGAAAAAAGGACATTGGTCATGACATATCAAAAGCTTTCCAGGTACACTATATGAAGCTTACCTCGTATGGGAGTAACAATATTAAAAGTATAACAAAAACCTGTTTTTTTTTGTACTTTTATCAACTGATTTTTCAGGGGTAAGCACATTGAATATACCTAAGCAATAGATGCAGAGTATACATACAATTGCAATAGTAAGTGACCAGTGTTCCGGATGTCTTTCGAGGACAAGTACAGACATTTCGAGATCAAGAATTGAACAACTCTGAAATAGCTCTTCTCCGGGTTTATAAAAAAACCCGGCTCTTTTCCAAGGCTTGGATAAGTTATAAGATTTAGCAGGAGTTGATAGCTGGGGCTAGGAAAATATTTTTTATTAAATATATGCTATAAGTTTATTAAATACTGGTATATAATATGGAGATGAAAATAAATAGCAAACAGCATGAAAATAAATAGAAACATGTTTAAATCTATATATATATAGAGAGAGATTTAAACATGTTTGCTATTTATTTTCATGCTGCAACCCTTAGAATTAGGGTTGGCATTCAGCGATGCCGACCTAACTTCCGACCTGAAAGTTTTTGAGGTCGGCAAAAAATTGCTGACCTCGTCCCTATGTTTTATGGTAAGACCTTTGTATCAAATAATTTTTGCCGACCTGATGCTGACCTCTAAATGATTGAGGTCGGCATAATATTGCCGACCTCATTTTTCCTAATTCCGAGGGTTGCATGCTGGCATACAATATCCTTACATATTTATTAAGATACTTGATTTAAAGTGGTGGCAAAGTAGGTTAAAAAAATATTTTTCATCTTAGGTTAAAAGAAAATGTTTTTTAACTTGATGGACAGGCTGTCAAGTTGTCATTTTTTTCTGGGTCTTTTTTATTAATTTTTTTTTTCATTTTTTTGTAAGTTTTTGTCATTTTTCATTTTTTTTTTGAATTTTTTCAATTGAAATTTTTTAAAAGTATTTGGATTGAGTTAAGGTCAAACCTCGGAATTAGGAAAAGCAAGGTCGGTAATTATTTGAATTGCCGATCTCAAACTGTTAGAGCTCGGCAAAAAAAATTAATATAAAGGGTTTACCATAAAACATAGAAACCATAAAAGGGTTTGAGGTCAGCAGTTTTTTGTCGATCTCAAACACTTTTAGGTCGGCATTTATTAAGTTTATTTTATTGAAGCTTTTTGTCTACTATGAGTAGACAAAAAGCTTCAATAAAAATTGTTTTGTTTTTTTACGGTTTTCTTAAATAGTGGTCTCCAACTATTTGAAGCAACTTTTACCCCGTTATCCCTGTTAAGCAGTACCGGGTATTTTCCTTTCATGATAGTTGTTATTTATAATGTTTTTGGGTGCAGCCTGTCGAATATCCCATGGCATTCTTTGCAATGCTCAATTACTCCAGAAACATGCCAATTGCCATTCATGTTATTAGTTTGGTGTTCTATGCTTCTTTGCAAAATTATCTTATTTGTTTCCCCAATATAAATTCCCCCACATAAACACATAAGCTTGTTTAGCCCAGCGTTGCTGTTTGGCATTAAACTAGATTTGTTGTTACAAAGAATTGTTTTTAAATTAGGTAGTGCTGTAAAAATAACTTTGACATTATATGTTTTTAGTGCTTTTCGTAGTTTTGGTCCAAGTGTTGGTTGCCAATTTAGCTTTATTATCGCAACATTATTTTCTAGTTTTTTTGCAACTTTATTGTTAGGATTGCTTTTACTTGAAAGGTAATTTGCAGCAATTGTTTCTAGATTTGATCTCTTATGACTGTTTTTAACAAACATATCTATTATAAACTAAATCTTGTTGTTAATGTATTTTTCGGAGGAGATTTTGGTGGCTTGTGATATTAAACCTTTAAAAACTCCAGTAATAATCGCAGGGTTGATTCGGGTTTTATTTGTATTGATTTGAGTCAGGTTTTATTTGTATGTTTGTTATTGCTTCTTAATGGCAGACTTTGAAATCATAATGGTAAATATTTGTGTTATTTTTATATCTAAAAAACCTTGACGTGTTCTGAATATTGGAGTCTTGTTGATTTAATAAAATAAAAAATTTGCTATGCTTTTCAACTGATTCAAACCTTGCATGGCTATCATCAACATACCTTCTATAAGATTTTGGTGAAAAATTGTTGATTTCCGCAATATGTGGAGCTCTTGTTTCCAATTTTTGTAAGAATGCCTCTGCAATAACAACCATCAATGATAATCCAGTTGGACCTAAGTTAGGTATAGTTCTAATTTCATTTTTATACAAAAAATAGCATTGACTGAGACATAGTTCTATTAATTGGTTGATGTCAGTAAGTGTTAATTTAGTTCTTGTTTTAAGATCAGTTATATCATCGTTAAGATAATCAATTATCACAGGTATGGCTTTATCGATGGGTATTGATGTATACAAAGCTATTAGATCATATGATACTTGAATTTCATCTGGACTGACACACCAGGATTTTGCTTTGTTAACAAATGATGTAGAATTCAACAAGCGTGTTTTGTTTTTGTATAGGGTAGGCTGAATAATTTTAACAAGGTATTCTGAGGTACGGTACGGAGGAGTGCCAATGGTAAAATTACTGGTCTCATTGGATAATTTTTTTCTAGCCTTTGAGCTTTTATAACACCATAAAATCTAAAGTAAATAAAGTAAGTTTATGCCATAAAGTTTTTATTGATGTTTGTAATGGCTCTCTATGATTTTTAAAATATTATATTGTAATGGTTTTAAAATTAGTATTTTACGCTGATGGTGGTCTATACAAATTAGACCGAAATATCATAAAAAAGAAAAATTAGTATGATGATGTTTTTGATGTTTTATAACTTATTATAAATTTACGTACTACAAGAAATGTCGCTTAAACACTTAATAATAAATGATATTCATAAACAAGAACTTATTGACAAAGAAAACCAGCACAAAGAAATGCGTGAAAAAAAAAAAAAAAAAAAAACCTAGATCAAAGGGAAAAAAATCTTGAAAATGATGAGATAAATGCAGATTTAGAGTTTCAACTTGCTCAGACAATGCTGGATGAACCAAGTCTATGCAAAGTGCCATCAATAAAGAAGACATGATAGGTATAAAAATTGCCCATGAAATAGTGAACAGTGCCAAAAAAAATCTTGAAAATGCTCCAGCATAATGAACAAAACAAGATAAGAGTAAATATTGGTTTAAAATGAAAGAGTGAAATGAATAGTTTAATTGTTTCAAGAAATCAAAGCAGTATTGTAAAAAAGAGTTGCTGTAAAAGTTTGCTTGTTCAATTATTTTGAACCTTATTTGGTGTTGCAAGTTATTTGGTATTTTTCTGTTCTGTTAATTTATTTTATATTATTTTAGACATTTTTGATGATTTTGTTTTTAAAAATAGTTATTGAACTATTCATTTTTTCAATGAAATTTGTGATTTTTTTTTTCATTTTTTGCTATTTTCCCCCTCAAAATAGTCTCTTTTTTTTTCCTTTTTTTTTTATAAAGTTGTTGCTTGACAGCCTGGATTGATAATCTTTAAAAAAATGTATGATTTGATTGATACAAACAGACAACCTTATAATACTTTTAACCATAGTTTGACACAATTGATTGCACTGTTATTACAAATAAATTCGGTTTTTGTAAAGGCACAATTAAAATATTTTAATTCCTTAATCAGAACAGCTTCTTTAAAAAATACCTTGTAAAATCAACAGAAATTATTTAAAAAAAAAAAACATTTTCACTTCCAACAAGGCTGTAAGCAACCACTATTGAGTTGGAAGTTACTGGAAGAGAAAATATGAAGTTTAAAAAGCTAACAATTAACAGGTGGCTTAAAAGATAACAGATTACATGAGTCAGGAAAACAAGAAGGGAGCAAGTTCCAGTAAACTAATGTTAGAGGGAAAGAACTAGGCAAATAAGAATTTTTGGAACACTTAAGAACAGTCACGGTAAAAGAATGAGATGTAATTGAATGATAAGTAACACAAGGATAAATTTTAGTAGATGGCACAAGAGACACTAGCTCTTTCGAGGAGCGCCCATTATAGTATTTATAGAAAATAGAAAGAGAAGACACATTACGACTATGTGAAAATGGTTGAAGGTCGGCTGCAAGAGCAGGTTCAGTTATGTTTACAATGCATTTTTGTACCTTGTCTAAAAGAGAAAGGGCATCATTTGAAAATCCGATTTATAGAGATAAAGAATATAAGTAAGAAACTCTTAAATTTTCTGATCAAGCAAACTTTTGATTATTTTGTTATATCACTGCAGTATCATACTTGCAGTAATTTATAAAATAAGTTTTAAACTCATCTTATAAACTTTAAGCTTTAAACACAAAAAGCCATATAACTCACAGAAGTATAGTTTATCCAGTGCAATCAATATAGTATGAATACCAAATTAGATCACCTAAAAAGAATAATACAAAAAATTTTTAAATTGATGGTGCGTATGCAATTTTTAGGGATAACTTTTAAAATTTCTCAAAAAATGCAAAATATAACTATGAGATGAATATGGATGCAGAGGTTCGTGTTTCGGAGTTATAGAGTTGAGAGAGGGTTATACCACAAATAAGTAGCCTCTTCATCTGTAGTGGCCTTCTCGGCCTTGAGGAGGTGAATTAACAAACCAACAAAAAACAAAAAAAAAATGTAACGCACTTGTTCTAAGTTTTCTTATAAACACCTCTACCCAAATTATCTGCATCCATATTATTCAACATACCTAAACCACTTTAATCTTTTCTGAAAAACCTTGTCTGATACACTAACTATTCCTAATCTCTGTCTGAGATTGTTTTTTTTCCTAATTGTTAGAGTCACACCATCACATACATCTGATTATCATCTCTCTTGTTAAATGCTATGCTATATAAAGAGGGGATAGTTGCTAAAATTGAAACAGCGCCTTAATTGGAACACATGCATTTATTTTGGAAACAAAATGTCTCAGTTATATTTTGCATTTTTTGAGAAATTTTAAAAGTTATTCTTTTTCTTTTTACTTAAACTTTCTTTTGTTAGTAAAAAACTGTCTGGTTGTCCTGCCAGGCTACTGACATGCATTTTTTTTTAAATATCAGTCGCCCTTTGAGAAAATGAGTTGTCCCGTGCCACCGGGTGATCATGAGGGTACACCCGCGCTATTCATAATTGTATGTTAAAAGTAATTTTAGTTTAAAATCTTTTATTAAGTTTTGCATAAAATCAGAAATTTATTAAAAAAAATAAACATAAAGAAATAGATTAAACATAAGGAATATAAGAAATACAATAAAAATGTATCTACTGAGTAGATAGTTTACAAAACAGAAAATATTTTATGAAAAAAAGAAGATATTTTATAAGATAATTGACATTTTAAAGATACTTTACAAAAGAGTAATTTACAAAACAGAAAAAGTTAATAAAACAGAATCAAATGCGTAGATGTTCTAATTTAAAATGTGTTGCAATTGAAGATATGGAAAAAAGTATGAGACTATTATACTGCTATATGTAAAAATATATTGCAATTAAAGATATGGATAAAAATATGAGACTATTATACAGCTATTATATATATATATATATATATATATATGTATATATATATATATATATATATATATATATATATATATATATATATATATATATATATATATATATATATATATATATATATCTAAATGATTTAGAGGTACAGAATAATTTATTGGTATTTTTTATTATTTGGTATTATTTAAAAAATTTTAACTTCTGACTACTAAAATACGACTAATAAGAAGCGGTTTAATTAAATTAATGAAGAAAAAAAATAGAGAAACTTTATAAGCTGTTAAAAAATATTGTTAAGTAATTTTAGTAACTAAGAGATATTGGTGAGGAAATATCTTTAAACACTACTTTAAAAGATCGTCATTTTTGTTGTAGTCGATATCTGTTTCATGTTGTTTCTATTTTTCAATCTTAACAAAGGTTTCATTATGCTGAGAAAAAAAGTTGAAAGCCATCATTTCAAAGAAACGATTTATAAAAAGAAAAATATTCTATTATTCTCTCTGAATCTTCAATTAAATTTAGTAGAAAATTAAGTTGAATGTAGAGCTTTAAGTTTAATAAAAAATCAAAATAGCTCATTAAGTTGAATGAAAATTGCCTCGTAAAAGAACTTAAGATTACTTTTAAAAAATAAGTTTAGTGTTGCATAATTTATGATTGATCCCTAAGACTTTCTTTTTTTTAAGTAAAAAAAAAAAAAAAACTTCCACCTGTGCATCATTAAAAGCATTCTAATAATGTTTTTTCATGTGCATCTTAAGAATGGTTTTTATTACGATAATTTTATTTGACAAAGTTAAAATAATGTTTTTTTATTCTAATGAAAAACAAAAGAGATTCAGTTTTATTAAATGATTCAACTGTCCATTCACGTGATTTAAAATGCAACTACAAGGTTCAAAAAAAAAATAGATTAGCATTTCAAATAAAAAGAAAATTTTAATTTAAAATTTATTTTAAATTAAGAAAAAAATTGCTTCAAAATGCAAGAACAACGTTTAAAAAAACAGTTCAGTTGCACCTTGAAATATTTATTCGCTTCTTTTTATTATGTTTAGTAAAATTACATAACGCACTGTAGTGTATTTGTTATTAAACAAAGTGTATACTACTTAGAATGCTTTTTAAAGACTTCTTTAAAATATAAATAAAATTAATAGAACTGTCAGTGCTACTATTATTACTTAAGGTAGTAGGGAAAGTTTACACAGCAGAAGGCAATGTTGCAATGTTTAAGTTGCAGGACACAGTAATTAAATGGGCTGCTGCAATTTAAAAAGTATTAGTGAAAAGAGTACTGTTTGGGATTAAACTGTTGGAACTGGCAGCACATGGAATAATATTGGAATTTATGGTATACTCTGGTTAAAGTATGTTTTTTGAAAATGCCCATGAGATATGTCTAGCATAGAACAAATAGCAGCAACGATAGAACTATTTTAAAACCAATATATCATATACAAATATCTATTATACAAGCCCTTCATAAGCAACTTTTTTTGGATTGAAAAGCACTCTCATTTGAAACTGAAAGCAAATAGAAAAACACTGCTTCAAAGGAAGAAGTTGCATTAAAGGTAATAGTGTTTTCTATAATTCTAATGGTGCTTCCAATTTGCTGTTAAAGATTCGGTTTAAAAGAAAAGAAGATAAGCAAAAGATTGTCTAAATGTTGTTTATTTGTCATTCAGCAAAAATGGTTGAAAATTAGATCGAAAAGTTTACTATTAATAATATGTTCATGTAATAGTTGCAGAGTTGACTGTTGCAGAGGATGCATAAAACAGTGCAAAAAACAGTCTTTTTAAACATATATTATTTTTGAATAGTTTTTGAATTTGTTTTTTTGTTTTTTTTCCACCATATTCTGGTTTGTCATTTGTTTAGCTTCTCACTTAAGAGTTTTGGTTCTTTGTGACACATTAAAACTTTTTTTTTTGATTTTTCAAGTTTTATGTCAACTTAAAATATTTGTTTGTATGATCAATTGTTACTAAATAAGAAGTCAAGTTTCATTAATACTGATTTATTATTTTAGTCTCATCAAAATTTTAAATTAAGTCAAAAAGTTTTGATAATTTGGAATTTAAAGAAAAAGAGCTCTGAGGAGGTTGAGTAATTCTTTATTATTCTCTAATTTTAAGGACTTATTTTTATACAAATTTTGTTTTGTAGTTTTAGAATATTTTAAATGTTTGATTTGGAAAAATTTATAATATAAATAATTTGGTTTGATCTTTTTTAGGTAATCAGAAAGATTAAAAAATAACAGTGTGTTCAAAAACAATGATCAGGCAAGAGTGGATTTTTTACTGAAAGTATTAAACAAAGGAAAGAAGAAAAGAGTTTCATTAGGTGCAGACGATCAAAAGGTTTAATGAATTTGTGATCAGGCAACTTTAGATTTTTGTCCGAAAAGATCTAATGTCTGATTGTTTAAATGTGTTTTTCAAAGCAATGAAATTTTGTGTAATGATGTTTTGCAACAATGAAAAATGCTTTTTAATTCAACAGAACAGAACAGAGAGAGTAATGGAAATATAATAAACACTTATGGAGTATGATAAGTTAACAAAAGATCATATTTTTTTGTGCGATTGCAACATTTATACCTACACAATCTATGACTTGTCATCTCAACAATAATTGATAATATCTTGTTAGCTATTTGTATTACATTTATAATTATTAATAAATATGTTTTATCTGTTTTATCTGTTTTCTTATATCATTAAAAACTGATTGAGTTATGTACTAAATGTACCAATGTTTTGAGGAAACCATACAACACAGAGTGGCAATGTGGTCTATTTTAATTTTTACTGTGTTTTTTTCAGCTACTTTTATTAGCTATTTTTTGTGTTTTTTCTATTAATTTTTTATACTCTATATATGTATCATCTAGTCTTTTGCAACAATATATGGGTCTTTAAATATATTCACGATCATTGAATGTATTGCTGAACTGTTGAATATTTTCAAAGAATCTGTCATTTAATGTTTGTTCAAAAGTATGAGCTGACAATGCACTGGAGAAGCTTCTTGAAAAGATGTTAATAAATTCTAAAATAAGATGAAGCTTTATTGGCAAGACCAAATCCAGAACAAGTTGGCCTTGCTTTTGATTTGTTTGAAACAAGTTGGCTTTGCTTTTGATTGGTTTGAAACAAGTTGGCTTTGCTTTTGATTGTTGCAGTAATTATAAACTTTTTTAAATTTGTCTTTAGATTTCCAAATTTTTTCTGATAAAAAGTGTCAATTTCTTATCGACATTAGGTGTGTTTGCTTGAAATTCAGCACAATATATTGGCAATATTAAAATTATTAACTTTGAAGTTGGTATTGTTTGTGTTGATCAAATCTATCAATGACTTGATATTCTAAAAGTATTTTACAAGATTCCAGTGTCATGAGCTGGTAATGTTTTGAATAATTTTGGAATTTTGTCAACTGTTGCATATTTGATTGGTTTCCTTTAATTTGTTGATAGCACCAAGATTGTTTTCATCTTAAAAAAGGACGCCTAACTAATCATCTTAAAAAAGGTGTCCTTTTTTAAGATGATTTGTAAGGTGTCTTTTTTAAGATGATTTTTTAGTTCTTTCAAATCCTTCCAATAAACAATTGCGTTTTTAATTGATCTTTTTTACTCTTTAAAATGGTGAACATGATAGTAATACATCTTTTAATATATTTTAAGTGGAACAGCAGAAATCGACTAACCCTGTCCTTGGCGCTGTCCCTGTTTATGAATAATTTATAAGTTGTAATATAAAATAAGTTATTTAAGTAAATTATTAAATAGATATATAGCAAGTTATAAATATTTATATAACTGTTGGTAGATGGTAATTTTAGTTCATGCCTAATTTCTACTATTTTTAGTTTGTGTTGCATATGTAACTTAAGACTTTTTTAATGGATTTTTTTCATCAAAATAATAAATATAGTGCTCTCTTGGACAAAGTTAAAAGGTAATAAAGGGTTTCCGAGAACTGTTATAAACTTTGAACTTCATTTTACAGATTGTATATGTTGATTATTATTAGAATTAAACAGGTTTTATTTGATGATATAAATTTATGATTCTAAATCTAAAATTCTGTATGTCATTAATTATGATTGTGTTATTATATTTCTGTATATCATTATTATACTGTTACATTTTTTTATTTTTTATTAATTAGTCTTGATAAAACCTATATATATAACGTGTTTTTTCTTTGTTGTGAGGGACTCTAACAAGCTTAGTTATGTGCGCTTAAAAGTGTACAAACTCCATAGAGAATAAATAACCCAGGCACATTATGCTGTATTGCATTTTGACAGAGTAAATTTTGTACTAGCAGCTTTTTGTTTGTGTATATTTTTTGTATACTTCTTTAAAAAATTTATATATATATATATGTGTGTGTGTGTGTGTATATGTATATACATATACATAAAATTACATAAATATACATGTATATACATATAAATTATTGTATACTGTATTTTATTTTAATTACAAATATATACAGCTGCTATATGTTTATACTTATTTTGTTACTAAAATTTTATTTAAATATTTAACATATATTCTGCATTGCATATATACACACTAATACACAGGCATATACACTAGTGTAGGAGGAAAATAAGAGTATGAATTTTTTTTCAAAGAATCTGTATTGAATTCCAAAGGTTAATAATTTTGACAAGTTGTAGGGAAGGGATCAAATCAAATGATTTCTTTTCTCTTTTATCTTTCTGATTATTATTTAATTTACTTTGTCTTTCCCAGGTACCTGACTTTCAGGTTTTTCTATGAAAAGAGGTTAACATTGTTCTAGTTGCTGTTCCAATCACTGTGAAAAGAAAAAGGTTCAAGGTTTTTTGCATGTGAAACAGGCAAGTTTTTGAACATTTGGTTGTGAAAGATGAATAAAGTTTAATTTGTCTATTTTTGAACATAATTAAATTGATCTCACAAATAATATTTTTCATGATTCATGCTTTAAATGATACTTTTTATATACTGAAACAAATTTGAAAAAAAAATTATTTCTTTAAAGTAACTAAAATTAAATGCATGCCTCCAGACCAAAGAAAGCATGTATCTTTCTTTGACATAATATTGAACTAAGCACTTCTTTAAAAAAAGTCAAACTTGTTATTCATAAAGTAAATTTGTTTTTTGCTAAACTGTATTGTTAGTGTTTTTCAGGAAATACTTTTCAAATTTATATAGTGTTTATAAATGTTAGAGTATTTTTTGTAGTATTCTTTGCACATTTTTTATTACATTTTTTTCTGTATTTTTGTGCACATAACCTATGGTGCACATAAACAAAAAAGTTTTGATATTTTTTTAATTTTTTTAATCTATTTTTGATATTTTGAAAAACATAATTTTGTCCAATTTCATTAAATTTTTGACTGAAAAAAATTACTTTAAACAAATTATATATGCGTGTATTTGTGTGTGGTATTGCCTATTATGTTGAAGAGGTATTTTTACTTTTAATGCTCTTTAATTTTAAGAAAATGATGAAAATAAAATTTTTTTATTTTGCAATAATAGACCTCATGCACATGTGGTTACTATAAGTTCTAACCTCATTCTTTGAACTATGGTCCAATCTTTTTACTATTATTACCAAAGTATTTTAGTCTCTAATAGAAAAACTAATGTTATCTCAACATGAATCAATAGCTTTTTGATTTGGTTTTTTGGTTATTATTTTTTTCTTTATTATTGATTTGTTAACAGTTATAACCTTTTTAATTGGTTTTAGAAATGATAAGGATAGAGCTGCACATTAGGTAGAAATGATAAGAATAGAGCTGTGCAATAGTTAGAAATGATAAGTATAGAGCTGTGCATTAGGTAGAAATAATAAGGAGCTGTCTATTAGATAGAAATGATAAGGGTTTTTATTTTTTATAGAGCTGTCTGTTAGATAGAAATGATAAGGATAGAGCTGTGCATTAAGTAGAAATGATAAGGGTAATGTTGTTGCTCTTGATATACCAAAGACTTTCATCATAGTGTATCTGAAAAAATTTACAAAATTATTAAATCTTTAATTTCAGTTATAGTGTGACAGCCTATTATGAACAACGTTTTTTTGCTAATAAATTATCACTTTTTGGTTGCTTAGATCATATAGCCGTTGTTGAATATAATTTCTCCTATGAGTTGTCTAGCACTCACTGTGTTTAATAATTGTTAGTTTAAATAAAACTTATTATCAGCCAACCATTGCTGCCATAATCATTATGTTCTTACAAATAGCAACACACTTACTAAATCTTTTATTCTATGTATTTTTGCATTATCTATTATTATGTCTATCTGCATTATAGGCCCCTGCAAATCAGAAATTTTAACATTGAATTGAATCTCAAATCAAGTTATCTATAAATTCACAAATTGAATTTTGAATCTTAAAAAAGTTAGTTTTTCCCTATTTCTAATACTTATAGATATTTTTAAAAAGAAGATGTCATATACCTGAATGTATTTGTTTGTAGATTTAGGGTAATTATTTATTACAAGATCTTAATTTATAACTTATCCATTGTCATCACAAAATAGTTTATGTTATATTGACATTAATCACCATCTGTTTAATCTTTAAAGACAAATGTCCTATTACCTCCTTATATTCAATGATGCTCTATATTTTTTTAAATTGCATTGTGTTGTGTGTATCATTTACTTTACTAAATATTATTAAATAAATGTTTTTATGAAATTAGCTTGATTTGAATATATGGAAATTTTTATTCAAATCTTGAATAACTTTTCTGATTTGATTTGAAAATTCGCTATTACTATTCTATACACTACAGTAGTAATAGATTCGAAATCTACTACTACTGACATTTCCTGGGAACCATGATAAATTCATTAGAAAAGCATCTGCTATGGTTGCCTCAATTTTATTTTTTGTTTTTGTGACTTTCTTACTATTAATTCTATTTTTTGTCTCTATGATTTTTCACTTGTCCTTGTTTGGGATAATGTTGTCATGGATTTGTATTGGATCTTTTAATGATGTTCTTTCTTTTTTAGAAAAACGGCAAAAATCCATTGTAAGTATGGTTTCGCTCTAGCAACTCAACTGGTACATCTGTCTCAGCATCATGTTTTTTAAAATGATTGCTGTTTAAACAAGCAGTCATTTTTTCCAGCTGACAAAATTAGTTCTTGAATGACTTATTGTTCTGTCAAGTCATATCTTTTTTTTTTCTTTTGTATGATTTCTTTTTCTGCTCTTAAAATATTTATTTACTTTTTTTTTCCTGCAAGCATCAAGAAGTTTCCCTCCCTATTATTGTCATATAATCTTTTGTTAATTTCTTTCTTGCTTTTTAATCCTTCTTGTCCTTGTTTTTCTTAGTAACTCTTGACATAGTTAGTGGCTGCCTGTAGTCTCTCTCAGTAGCACAATTTAGTTGAGGCAATGTTAGCCCAATAAAGTTATATTTGATACCTTGGCTTTATGATTGTAGTACAAATTCATGGGTTTAACATAGAAACTGTGCATATTTCATTAGAATGGAGTTACATTGGTTCACTGCCAGTTTAATTGAACACTTAATACTCCAAAACCTTGTCAGAGTTGTCCTTCAACCAATAAAGATATTTATCACAAGTTATCAGTCATATAGTCAAAATCACTAGTCTTAATTGCTAGAAATATAACTTGTAATATAACAGAAATGTAATATAATAGAAATATAACAGTAATGATGTTATTATTCAACCTGCTTGATGCACTTTCATTAATACTTGAACTTTGAAACATTTTTGGTTCTATATATGAAACAATGTTATAAAATTATTTCTTGTTATATATATATATATATATATATATATATATATATATATATATATATATATATATATATATATATATATATATATATATATATATATATATATATATATATATATATATATATATATATATATATATATATATATATATATATATATATAACCTTGTCACTTTGTTGTTCCAATTAATACAAATTAATGTTGATCTATTTGCAGATCCAATTTAGTTGGACCAAATTGTTTTGAAATACAGGCTGCTCAGGTTTTGTTTTGTAATACAGGCTGCTCAGGTTTTGTTTTGTAATGCAGGCTGCTCAGGTTTTGTTTTGTAATACAGGCTGCTCAGGTTTTGGGGATTGAATTAATATTATTAAAAAAATCAAACAATTTTAAAGTATTCAAAAGTTTTAGAAAAAATAAATTGTATTTTATTGACAAATAAGTTTTAAAGTATAAAATTATAAATAATACATTTTGTAATTAAAAAATATTATAAACATTGATATTTAATGTTTAGTGTTTAAAATTTTTATTAAAAATAAATTTTTGTGAGTTTCTCTTAGATATCTACCTCTGGTGCGATCTCTATTTTTTCTCTTAGATATCTGCTTCTGGTGCGATCTTTATATATATATACATATATATATATATATATATATACATATATATATATATATATATATATATATATATATATATATATATATATATATATATATATATATATATATAAATATATATATATATATATATATGTATATATATATATATATATATATATATATATATATATATATATATATATATATATATATATATATAGATAGATAGATAGATAGATAGATAGATAGATAGATAGATATATAGATATATATATATATATTACATTATTTTATATTTTTTATATACAATGTTTTTAAATAATATGTAATAATACAACATATGGTCAAATCCTAAAAAGGTATTAGTGTTTTTCCTTATATTCTGTGTTAAATTTTTTTTTCATATTTAGAAATATTCGGATGTCACTCTTTATCCTTGTTTAAAAATCATCAATCAAAGTGACTTAAAAATTGATAACAATACCCAAATTGGATGGATTCACCTAGGAGATAAAGAGTTTTTAAAGATTAGGGTGTTGAAAACTTCATTTGACCTTCCTTTATGGTTCAAAATCATTTTGTCAACAATACTTATGATGCTTTCTGCAATGTTTTCAGGACTAAATTTAGGCCTTATGTCATTTGACTTGAATGAGTTGAAGATCATTAGCACAAGCAGTTCTATACAAAATCAGAAATATGCAAAAAAAATCATACCTGTACGACGCCATGGAAATTTTTTACTTTGCACCCTATTGCTTGGAAATACTTTAGTTAATTCTACATTTACCATTATATTAGACAGTCTTACTAGTGGCATAGTAGCAGTTATTGGCTCTACTTTAGGTATTGTTTTTTTTGGAGAAATTATCCCACAAAGCATCTGTTCTCGATTTGGTCTAGCTGTTGGTGCCTATACCATTTTATTGACAAAATTATTCATGATAATTACATTTCCCCTTTCTTTTCCTATAAGCAAAATTCTTGACCGTATTCTTGGCAAAGAATTAGGTAATGTGTATAATAAACAGCAGTTGCTTGAAATGTTAAAACTACAGCACGAATATGATGACTTAGAACAAGATGAAGTAGGTATTATTTCTGGTGCACTAAAATATAGAGAAAAGAAAGTTTGTCAAGTAATGACAGCATTGGATGACTGTTTTATGTTGGATGAAGAAGCTGTCTTAGACTTTAAAACGATGTCTTCAGTAATAAAATCAGGATATAGTCGTATTCCCATCTTTTCTGTTAAAAGATCAAATATAGTAGCTATACTGTTTGTAAAAGATTTAGCCTTTGTTGATCCTGATGATTGTATCCCTTTACTTAGTGTTCTTAAATTCTACAATCACCCTGTGCACAAAGTATTTGATGACACAAAGCTTGGTAGTATTCTTCAAGAGTTTAAACAAGGGACAACCCATATCTCGATTGTTATGAAAGTCAATAATGATGGTGAAGGTGATCCATTTTATGAATGCATTGGAATTGTCACCTTAGAGGATATTATAGAAGAAATAATACAAGATGAAATTGTGGATGAAACGGATATATATGGTAAGAAGTATTTTGAAATATTTTTTTAGTATATTTTGTTTTAAATGATGTATATAAAAGTTGCTTACTTGCTGCTGTTAAGGGGGGGGGGGGGGGGGTAGGGTCCAAAATTCTATATTTTTTGTTTAATCAATTGTTCTTAATTAGTTTTTTTTAGAAAATTTCAATAAACAATTCAGTTTTTGCTATTTTTTTGTGGTTGACCTTCAATGTCAATTTTTAGCATTTTAAAAATATTAAAAAACTTAAAAACTAGATATCTTTGCAGCGTATTCTTTGCGTGTAAAGTTACACAACTTTACGTTAAAATTTATGCAATTTAAATTTTGATTGGATAACTTTAAATTAAAATGAATGAAAGTTGCATTTAAACAAAAATAAGTCTTGTCTTGTGTAAAAATTTGTTTTGATTTACTTTGCTAGAAAATACTTTGCTATTAATTTTGTAAACTGAATTTAGATACCGTTTAAAATGAAAATATTGCAACAAGAAGTAACAAACTTATAAATAAATAAATCATAAACTAGTAAGCAAATAAATCAAAATTAATAAACTTCTTTATAAATCTCCCAGTAATAGACAAATTTTATCATACAAAGTTACCTTTTCTCAGGGTTGTTTTTGTACTTGTCTTTGATACAAGTCAGCAATAAATTATATTTTGGAAATTTTCATTAAATAAGATTGACTGCTCAGTAGTTGTAGAAGCAGTTTGTATATACGCATCGAAATCAGGTTTTTGCAATTTATAAAACAATTACAAATAACATTGAACTTAAGCATCAGCGGCACTTGTTGCAATCGACTTCGGAAAATCCGTTGATTACTAAAATTCCTCACGGTAATATACTTGAATATCCAAACCATTGTGAAATCAAGATTTAGGTAATTTAGAAATATTTCACATTATGTGTCTCATTGTTAAAAAATTTAAAAATATAAAATACAGTTGGAGCCAGTGGCAGAAACAACTAAGACAGAGTGGGTTAGCAAAAAAAGAACTGTAAACTTTACATTAGGTGTCCAAGAGATATTACATCAGATGTCAATAAATATATTGAAAAACAGAAAGATATGTTAAATGTCAAAAAACGATTGATGATTAGGATGTTTATTTTAGTAATAATCGAAAAATAGTAAGTCATTGCAGCAAATATCTACTTTATTTAAAATCATAATTATTGATAAAAATACAAAAAAACGTCATCTTATGTCTACAGAAGAATAAGCTTAATTTAAAGTTTCTCCTTAACTTGAAAAGTCCTCAAAACAATCCACAATCACCTAAGAAGACTTTTTTTAATTATTAAGGTGCTCCAAAAGAACTAAGGGTCTTATCACAAAGCACTGTGGAAGAACAAATTATAAGTAGGAAGTTTTCTCATCTTTCCTTACCAATTTTGTTTATCTGGTCAGAGCAAAAATCAAACCTCAGACCTCTTGATTCTATGAAAGAACTCAAATCACTGTATACCATGGTTGCAAATGAAGTTATTTTGCATTTTCACTAGTAATTGTTATAAATTGTTCCTTATATGGAGTAATTTCATGTAAAATACCTAAGTTTTTGTTGTATTTATAACTACACATAATGATTAAGCATTTTATTGATATAGCGAAAAGAAAAATACTTACCACAGACTCTACTTTGATAATAATAATGATTTTATTTAATTTAACAATTGATTGTTTTGTCAAAATAACCACTTTTATTGAAATTGAAGTAGAAGGCCAAATATTTGTAATGAAAAAAAGTATTAAGTAATTTGAAATCAGCATCAAAAACTAATTAAGAAAAAGTGGTTACACTACACAAAGTCCAACAAAAGTTAATTTTGGACCCGCTTACTGTTGTACACAAAAATTTTTTATGAAAAGTTTCACTTTGCCAAAGCTTCAGAGAGGCTAAAGTTGAGGAGGTTACTCATTTTTCTTTCTTAAATTTTATTTGCAGCTCTTTCTTAACCCTAAACTCTGAACCCTATTTTAACAAGGCTGCTTCATGGAGAAACAAGTTAAGCCTAGTACTTCCAGAGGTGCAGGGTGGATTTAACATTAGGCGATTAGTAATTAGTATTTTATAAAAGACATATAATGAAAATGCAAGTATTATTATTTAAAAGTTAAGTTTAAAATTCAAGTAACATTTTACAAGTTATGTATTGCTATATGCAATAATTTTTTTGACTCTACTCAATGAGTGTTCTTATAGTGAAAGGATTCTACACAGAAAAATACATAATAAAACTAACTATGGTATGTATCTACTACGGTATGTAGCTACTAGCTATGGTATGTATCTACTATGATATGTAGCTACTAGCTATGGTATGTATCTACTATGATATGTAGCTACTAGCTATGGTATGTATCTACTATGGTATGTAGCTACTAGCTATGGTATGTATCTACTAAGTAATCATATTAAGCACCATGCATTTTACAAATTTTATTGTTTATATTGTTATTTTTATGTATTTTGTGTAAAAATGTTAAAAATTGCAAGTATCATTGTTAATAAGTTGCACTAGTTTGTTTGCGCACCCACTGCTATACTAAAAACTGTTTGATACTGGTATTTTTAATT
Organism: Hydra vulgaris; assembly: GCF_038396675.1. Lineage (NCBI taxonomy): Eukaryota > Metazoa > Cnidaria > Hydrozoa > Anthoathecata > Hydridae > Hydra > Hydra vulgaris. The sequence continues at coordinate 41,342,528 of NC_088922.1, forward strand.
GACATTTTTATTAGCATGATGTTTTATTAAAAAAAAAACACAAATAAAAACAATGTCAGGAACTACAAACTTGTACCCAGCATGACTTTGGCCTTAGACTACATATATTATCTGGTTTAAGCATTTGAAAATTATTTCTTCAGAATTAGAAATCAAATCAAATGGTAAGTATATATTTTTTTATTTTGTTTACTTTCTTTTGTTATTATGGTCAATTTTTTGTTGATTTGTTGATTTTTGTAGCAATTAAGTTTAAGGTATTCTGAGTTGGCTAAATAAGATGTCTTGCAGAAAATTAAATATCCTGAGCTAACTAAATATAGCAAATAAGTTTTCTTATAACAATAAGTTGTCATATAACAAGTAAGTTGTTTTGTATCAAGATATCTTATAACAAATAAGTTGTTCTATAACAAATAAGTTGTTCTATAACAAATAAGTTGTTCTATAACAAATAAGTTATTCTATAACAAATAAGTTATTCTATAACAAATAAGTTGTTCTATAACAAATAAGTTGTTCTATAACAAATAAGTTGTTCTATAACAAATAAGTTATTCTATAACAATTAAGTTGTTCTATAACAAATAAGTTGTTCTATAACAAATGAGTTGTTTTATAACAAATAAGTTGTTCTATAACAAATAAGTGTTCTAAAACAAATAAGTTATTCTATAGCAATTAAGTTGTTCTATAACAAATAAGTTGTTCTATAACAAATAAGTTATTCTATAACAAATAAGTTATTCTATAACAAATAAGTTGTTCTATAACAAATAAGTTGTTCTATAACAAATAAGTTGTTCTATAACAAATAAGTTATTCTATAACAAATAAGTTATTCTATAACAAATAAGTTGTTCTATAACAAATAAGTTGTTCTATAACAAATAAGTTGTTCTAAAACAAATAAGTTGTTCTATAACAAATAAGTTATTCTATAACAAATAAATTATTCTATAACAAGTAAGTTGTTCTATAACAAATAAGTTATTCTATAACAAATAAATTATTCTATAACAAATAAGTTGTTCTATAACAAATAAGTTGTTCTATAACAAATAAGTTGTTCTATAACAAATAAGTTGTCCTACAACAGACAAGTTGTTCTATAACAAAAAGTTTTTGAGTTATTTTTTTAATTCTAATTCACTCCTAACAAAGCTGCAAGCAACCACTATTAAGTTGGGAGTTACTAGAAAATAAAGAATGGAGTTAAGGATCGAGAAAATGGTTGACAGAAGACTTGAAAAGTATGTATGTCAGAAAACATGAAGATGGGAGAGAGAGTTCAAAAGGGTAAAGAACGAATAAAAACCAGATGGATAAAGGTTTTTCGAGCATGCAAGGGCAGATACAGTTAAATGATGTCACACCATCTATTTCTATACTTACTATTTATTTGTTAGTAAACGATAGAAAAATAAACCATTTAAAAATTGCTCTTAGAGTAAATATTTAAATGAGCTTATTAGAACCTTCACCTTGTTTATTATTGTAAAAAAAAAAGGCTGAATTAAATAATCTTCTACTTTAAAAAAATGAAATTGTCTCTTTACTGTATTAGACACACAGATTTACCAAACTGATTATGTAAACACATAACATAAGTATCTCAAACATAGTTGTCAATTGTGTGATATTTTCTGCAATGTTTTTTCAAAATTTAGGGCTATAATAAAATTATGAAGGAATTTAGAGGCTATAATAAAATTTATGAACCAAAATTTATAGCCATAATAAATTTTATAAAATTATTTATAAAGCAAAGAAGACCCGGAAAACAGGTCATGTGGAGCTAGATGTGTAAATAAGTTAAGTCTATTTGTAAGACTTTTCTTGTAGCATCTTTTCTAAAGTTTTTTTCCGTAGAAAGTTAATTGCAGAATTCTGCAATAAACTTTAAAGTGCAGACTTTAAAGATTGCAGAATTCTGCAAATAACTTTAAAGTATATTTTTTATTAATATTTTTTCGGTAGAATATTCAAAAAAACTTTCAAATAAGCTGTTTTCAATACCAGTTATGGCAGATTATTAAATTATGATGTAAATTTTAGCAGTAGAACTATCATTGAGGAAGGTGGGGGAGTTTGTGGAAAACTATAACTATTGTTATAAATTTTTATAGAAGAATTTATTTTAATACCTTAGCTAAGCATTAGTAGCTTGGTTATTAGGTATGATGTTCTCTCAGTGGTAAAGCAAAAGTCAATAAATATTCAAATCCTCTGCATGGATATGAAAGTATTTGTGTTTTTTTTTAATCTTGTCAATTTTTTAAATACAATAACATTTATAAAAAAATTAAAAAGAAAAAGTTTTAAGCAAAAAGATTTAATTGTTAATAAATTGTTTTAAAAGTTTTCTTATATTATACATTTGTATTTTGCTGCTATGCAATATAGTTGCGCTCATTTAGAGTACTAGCTTGAAAAGTGTTGATTAAGAAGTTAATAATATAGTTTGTTTTTTGATGTATCATATATCTTCAGTAGCTCAGTGGTTAATTGTGCTGTCACAACCTAAAAATTTTTCCATGGGTTTAAATCCACAGCTAAGCAACAAAACCTATTTTAGTTTTTTCAACCTTGCTGTTTTTTAAATATAAAAGAAAACAGTTTAAAAAAAGATTTATAATTGTTATAAAATTTTTTCAAGTTTAGTTATACATATTATACAGGATTGTTACTCAACTTATCAAAAGATGTTTACAATTACAGGCATATGTACGTTACACTAAATAAATGGAACTTAACACTAACTTAACTTTTAAATTTAAACTTTTGAATTTTTTCAAATTAATTATTTACATATTTGTATCTGTAAATTTTTACTTTTTGTATAAAAAATTTCTAAAAAAACTTTTTCTCACCATTAATTCAGCTTTAATGGCTGCCTAGAGTTCTTTTCGAAAATATATTTTCAAATAGAACTAAAAAATATTTGATATGTGTTTAAAAAGTGTTGATCCAGAAACTAAATAAATTTCTCATATAATTTAGTTCTGTAATTTAATTTCAACACATAAATTTTGTGACATTGTGATAAGATGATGGAAGGATGATCTAATTCAATTTGAAGACATTTAGAAGTCTAAATGTCTACAAATAGCTTACTTAATAAGTGCAAGGCTTCTGCTGTACTAGAATATTCAACACTTTTAGCAGCACAGATTTCACTTGTTTTGATATCTTCACTATTAGATAAAAATAAACCAGCCTGATAATCTAAAGTCTAACATTTCTTTAACAAAAGTTTAACAGCTTCAACACTATTCCTAACATATACAAAATAAGAGGTATTACATTTTTAAAGTTGTTGAGAAAAACTACAGGAGCAATAATTGAATAATAAAACTTACCTCGATTTATTAAGTTTTTACCATTGTGAACACCTTCCAAAGATTGTATTTTTCTTCTTAGGATATTACAATTACCAGGTGTGTAAAGCATAGAGGCATGGTTTCTTGAAGATTTCAACTTAACTAGGTATGTAGAACTAGAAAAGCTAGCAGCTGAACCCTTGTCTTAGAACATCATCGATGAAATAAATATCTTTAACAGTCTAATTTTTTTGCTTTTTAACATGAAAACTGACAGCTGAATTCTAATAATGTTATTGGCATAATGCCAGAGTATAAAGGCTATATTCTTATGACAATCTAAACCCAGATACATAGAAATTAAATTAGATTCATTCACTAATCCAGATGATTTAGAATTGACAAAATAAAATTGAAACTTTTTATACTTCCAATCTTTATACTCATGAGCTATACATCTTCATCAAAACCAACATCAGAGTTCAGATTTGTAATAAAAACTTATATTATTGTTTTAAAGTTTTTGAGTTTTCATACTTTTTATTTGGAAATAGTTTTTTTTTTGTGTGCGATAAACTCGTGATGTCCAATTAAGATAACAGAAGTTATCTCATAATAAACAAGTTAAGTCATTCGCTTATGCCGGATTATTGACAACAATCTATCCACCGGATTTTCTACCGGATTACTGTCAACAATCTATCAGTCATAGCATAGTCTGGTCATGACCTTATTGAAAACATTTCTCTGGAACTTTTTATTTTAATATCCTGCAGTTTCAATGTTTGTTTAGTTTGAGATTAATTTCTTTTTCATATTATAAATAGATGTATCTAATTCACTCCATTTAACGACTGTAATTAAGATACACAGATAAACAGGTTTTACCTACCTTATGGTGGGTAAAACCTGTTGTTTACTCACCTTAAGGTGGGTAAACAACAGGTTTACACATAAAAATGTTTGGAAACGTATTGCTTTTGGCATCATTAAAAATTCTCGTTTTAGTATATTTTATAGAATATAAATTACAAATATAACATGTATATATTATATATATTTGTGTGTGGGTGTATTATATGTATTTTTCCCTGTCCCATTTATTTTTGTTCATTATGTCGATTAAAAAGTTAATAATTTTGGTTTTTTGTTCAATTTTTTTTTAATTTGTTAAATTTTTTAGAATAAGGTTAGAAATAAATTATACATTTTTTTATGATAATAAAAAATGTTTATTATAGTTAATATTTATACAATTTAATTGAAAAATGATATAATTTAAATTTTTATATTTAGTTGACAATGTATCTGGTAAAAAAGTGCAGCGAAAGAAAAACCAATTAAATCATGATTTTTCAATGTTTTTGCCTCATCCTGGTGCATCTAAGTCTAAGATTAGTCCACAGCTTGCTTTTGCTATTTACCAATATCTGAGCTCATGTAATTTTATTTTTAATATTTTTTAATTTAATTTCATTGGTTTTTGCTTACATGTGATTATTGCTGTTTAAAATTTTGTTGAATGTTTTTTGTTTTTGTTTTTATATTATGATGCAATGTTCTTTTTATGTTTATAAATTATTACAAAGTTTGTATTGTAATAATTTATAAACATAAAATGTTTCATACTTTATCAAAACCACCAAATCTTAAAAAAAGGCAATTAATGAGCTGATAACAAGAACTATTTATGCTTCTAACTTACCTTTCAAAATGGTTGACCGTCCTTGTTTTTTTCAAAATGATTAATTTCTTATACCTAGGGTATAGATTCTCTAGATACCCATGATATAATTCTAGATACCCAGGATATAGTTCTATTGGTAGTATAGAATCCTCACAATAGAATTAACATTGCGCAGTAGTGCAGAGTGTGCCAAAATACCAAAAAAATTTTGTCATTACTTCCATAGTGTTTCCATGTTTCTAAAAGTATTTTAAATTTTTTAAATTATAAACTTTCTTATGATACTATTATTGTAAATTACTGAGTATCATTTTAAATTATATTGTTTGAGTTACCATTGTTGTTATTTTTTTCAGAAAATATTGGGAGATTAACTCTTATAAATATTTTAACATCTTAAATTATGTTGGAGTATCTCTAAATACATCTTAAATTATGTTGGAATATCTCTAAATACATCTTAAATTATGTTGGAGTATCTCTAAATACATCTTAAATTATGTTGGAGTATCTCTAAATACACAGAATCTATATTAGTACAGAAAAAGCTAAAGCAATCAAAAAAAAGAAATTATATAAAAGAATGTCTTTGGTGCTTTCTGAAATTGAAGCATTGGTGTTAATAAATAAAAATAAAATCATTTTTAACTTTCCTTCTTCTTTAGATTACTTATGTTAGAGAAACTCTAAATGTTGTTTGGAGAAACCTTCTTTATTTTGTTGACCTTCAAGATTTAAATTTAAAAATAAAAAGCAAACTAGTTTATTACTCTTAAAGAAATTTGTGTTAAGTTATTTAATAGTAAGCCCATTTCAGTCAGATGTGCTTTTCAAGTAGTTATGAAACCTGATGGGCTGCAATATATCTACAATTCATGCATAGATAAAAAATTTTGAGTTTTTCATCTGTATTTTATACAAGATAAAACTAATAAGAGATGCAGCGAAAGCTCTTGTTAATAAACAAAAAAAGAATATACAAAAGAGATTCCAACATAAATTAATTGTAGGCTATCCAAAATGTGGAAGGTTAAGAACTTCAAATGATGATAAAACAGCTTGAAAATTACCGCTGAAATTACAGAGCATAATCCTAATTTTTATATTAAATCAATTTGAAATAAGTATCAGTAAGTTTTGCTTACTTTGTCTTGAAACTACAAAGCTCTACTCTTGCTTGTATCATTGGTATTACATGCCTCGAAGCCTTCACAAAATCTTAATTCATATAGTGGAAGTAATAGAAAGTCTATAAATACCACTAGGTTAACTAAAATAAGCTTTTGTGCCCCACTGTGCATTGTTAGAAAAGAGTTTTTTGTCCTGCTATATTGAATTGGTGGGAAATAGTAGATGCACAAGAGCAGCTCAACTAGCTGTTTAGGTTTGTTTCATGATCAATTCATAAACATGAGTAATGATTGGTGAAGCATTTACTACTGAAGCTTTTTATGTAATTAACCAGTTGTTTGTGCAACAGTAAGAATAAGAAATTCAAATATAAATCTTGGAGATGCAAGCGATTAGGATTTTCACATACTTTTGAGAATTTGGTTGATGTAACTGTTAATTGTATAAATATAAACTTAAAAAACAATTTGGTTGTAAAGTTTGCAGTGTAAGTTACTGATAGGGCTGCAAATCTGTCAAAATTAAGACATCAATTGTAAACTCAATATTTTTTTTATGGTAAAGCATGACTGGACATATTTTCATTGTTGTAATTTTTTGTAGAAGGGAGGGGGATGGTTTTATTTCAACTGGAAATACTGTGTTGTGCATAGATTGCTTGAAGTTAATAAATTCAGGATAACATTTTGAAGAGCTCTGAAAAGCAGAGCAAATTTTATTTTTAGCTGAGTTGCTGCATAACATACCTGTTTCTATTTCATTCTATCAATCCTTGTTTCTTTTTTTTAGCTTTTTATTTAGCTTTTTTTTTTTTCTCTTTTTCTAGATTTTCTTTTTCAGTTTACTTTATTTTATTTTTTTTTATTTTTTTTCTGAAGAGAGAGTAACAAAGAACATTTAATTTTGCGTAATTTAGGAACATTTTTCTATTCGTTGCGCGTTAGTGAAACCTAAAAAAAGCACATTTGTTACACAATAAAAATGTGATCAAATAAATGTAATTGAGGTAATCAAGCAACAGATCAAATAACAACGTGAAAATAAAATTATATTCCATACGTAAAGAATAATTTATTTTTAATGTTGTGAAAAAGATTTAATTTTGTTTAATTTCTTTGTTTAGCTGTGAGCGTGTTTAGTCAGGATTTAGTGTCGAAAAATGTACTTAAGAAAATTATCCAACTACCTGGTGTCATCGAAGAGAAAGCTGTTGAGTATGAAAAAGAAAGAACTGATATTTATCTGTATCAAAAAGGAAAGCCTTGCGATTACTTTTCTCTCATACTTCAAGGTCGAGTTGAAGTTAACGTAGGAGATGAAGATATTACTTTTGAAGGAGGTCCGTTTACAATATTTGGTGTTAAAGCTCTTACGTGTGAAATTAATCAACAGTTTATACCTGACTATTCTGTGAAAGTTATTGGTAATGTTCAATTATTTAAAGTGAATAATTTGTTATACAAATCATCTCTGAAAGCTTCCAAGCTAGAAAGAGAAAACAGAGTATCAGATATCTTACTGGAGTATGACGAAATAAATAATTCCAGTATCCCACAAATATCATATAAAGAACCTGAAAATGAAAATTGTATTCAAAATAAAAAAGATGAAAACAGTTCCATTAACTTAGACGACAATCAAACAACCCCATTACTCAAAGAGATGGGAACCGGTGAATCTAAATTTTAGTAACTACGGATGACCGATGCATAAAAATGGTACGGAAGAGTAATGCTTTGTATAAAAATAAAAACTATGTTATTTACTTTGCAGTAGACATTGCATTATTTTGTATTTTAGAATTCTTGGTAAGAAAAAAAAAAGAAAAATTATTTATAGTAATTAGATTTTTAAAAAACTTTATTTAGAATTATTATATAATGCTTGTTTAGTTTTTATTTTTTAAAAAAAACGTAACGATATTATCTTCATACCACATATATAAGTCTGTCATAGTTTGTATTCCTTTTTTGTATGTATATATATATATAAACGTAAAGGTAAATAAATAGTGCTTTCCGAAAAATCTTGCAAAATTTTATGTTTCGATTGCGACTTATTTTAGCGGTGATTAATTTATTTATAAGAATAGTTTATTTCATGATTATTTTGAGTTATTTATTTAGAATAGAAAAATAATTTACTATTCTGACTTATTTTGTTTAGCTTGTTTATCCATTTATAAAACATACTTACTAAAATAATAGTAAGCCATACTTTTAGTAGATGTGTCCCGGAAAACATTTTTTTACTTATCCGACCGGATGTCGAATACCCAGATATTTAAAAATTATCCGGCCGGATAATTCTTGTAAATGTAAATTAAATCCTAAAATATATACTTTATTAATTCAAAATATATAAATCTTCAAATTGGCGAGTTTTACCTGTGATATCACAGCAATTTGCATTCCATGTGGAAAGCAGATAAGCGAGAGATATAATAAATTTGGTCAGAAGTCATTTTCCAAAACTCCACTGCATAATCACGCAAAAAAAAAATTGATGGTAAATTGTATGAAGAGGAAAAAAAATTAATATTGAATCTTCTTTAGCTGCACAAGGAAGTATAAAATGTATAGAATAATGATCAAGTTTCCTTTGTAAAAGCTGCTGAAAGAGAAGTCTTTGATCACTCGATTATAGAAAAAATAATGACATTTTAAATAATTGGAAACATAAAGAGAAGTTTCCACTGCTAAAAGAGTTAGCACTAAAGTTACTAGCACCACCTACATCCTTTGTATTTTTGGAGATTGTTTTCATTATTCATGAGAAAAAGCGATCAAGGCTTCTTCAACATGGAAAAATGTTAATTTCTCCATGTTGAGGTAAAAAAAAGTATAAATAAGTGATAAACTGATGAACTTGTTGCGCTTATATAATTTTAGTAGTATTTTAATAATAATAACAATATCGAATAGATACTATTAACATTAGATTATTTTAAAATATATTTCTAGATTTCTTTCAAATTTCAAATGACACTAATATGAAATATCCGGTATATAAAAAAACTGGATAAATTTATTATATGGCCAGATATCGGATACCGAATAATACTCCTATTTGGACCGGGTAGCTTTTAGTATGACTTTTAGTTTAAAGTTGTTAGTTTTAAACTAACATAATTAGATTTCAAGTGAAAAAAAGAACGGTTAATCTGAACTATTCGCGCATTGTTATTGTTAAATCTAGAAAAAAAATTTAAATAAATACCCAATTTAGATTAATGTTTAAAATGTAAAAAAGTAATTAAAATTTCAAATAAAAATCCAATTAAGAATGCTGTACACAGTTCCGTTCAATTTCATCTTTAAAATTATAAATGGTGAAGGAAGTGAATTTTAAAGAACTAAGGTTCGAGGAAAAAGACTAGACTTTAGAAGGACTTATGTCACAAAACTCATAAAATCACTTAACAGTCACAGTAAAAGGATGAGAATTAATTGAATGACGAGTAATACGAGAAATGAATTTTAGTAGATGGCACAAGAGACACTAGCTTTTTAGAGCAGCGACCACTATAGTTTTTTCAGAAAAAAGAAAAAGAAGCAACATTACTTCTCTGGAGCCTATTTTTTGAGATAAAATAACAGACTTTGTAACCTGAGAATAGCAGGCTTGGTCATTAGACAAAATCTTTTTACAACGGTTTCTAGCAGTAGTAAACAAACGTCTGTTTTCTGGAGAATTATTTTAATTATAGATATGGAAGTAATAGTTACGAGTGGAAATTGCAGCAGCACATTTAGATGAAAACTATGGAGAAGTGAGAGGCTTAACTTGGAATCGTCGAGAAAGCATAAAAGATTCGATGCCAGCCTGAATCCAAGAAGTTACATAGGAAGCACATTTGTTAGCAGAAAGACAAAAAAATTTTACCCAAAAGCCATCACAAAAAAATCACTGAAAGAGTCCCATTCAGCTTTAAAGTAGTTGCAGGAGGTACAACGATAGGGGGATTCTGATGATGAAGAAGAATGAGATGATAGTTTTCGAGAGATCAAATTCTGATCAGAAGCACCTATGTGTGAATTTTTTGAGATAAAAATTCAAAAGAATTACTAGAATATGGAATATTTTTTGCTAAGTTAGGCCCTGCTAAAATAAAATGCTTATTTAACTCAACTGCAATATCGCTTGATACATATTAAATTTTATCATTAACTTTAATACCGTCAGGCAAAGTGCCTTTAGTTTTAGCTTTACCAGTGATCTCTCTTAAAACTTGCCAAGTTTTTGTTTTTTTCAAGTAAGTCAAGATAATTCTTTTTCTCTTTGTCTTTCGAATTCTCTAGCATGATTTTAGTATATGATTTTATTTTCAACTTATTTGGATTTCAAGTGCTTAATATACAATTTTTGTTTAATTTTGGAAGATTTTCTTAGTATATTGGCTATTCATGGCAATGTTATTTCTTTGAGCTTTTAATTTATTTCAATTTTAGGAAAATTTGCGTCATAAATATCGTAGAATGTTTTAAGAAAATTGCTATAAGCTAAGTTTGCGTCCTGAGAATGATCAATATGTTGCCAATGAAGCATTGATAATTTGTCATTAAATGATGCTAAATTTACTTTACTATAAATGTGTTTACGAAAGCTATTTTTTTATATTTAGTATTAATTTAGTATCTGTATTTATGGAAAAAAAATCTGAAAATGATCTGTGATATCGCATTTAACGATTCCTTTTTTAAGAGAATGATTAAAAATATCGTTCGTTATGATATTGTCAATTAATGAAGTCGTTGATTCAGTAATTCTTGTCGGTTTCGCGAAACAACAGTGAAACTTGGTAAAAAATTATAAATTCACCAAGTTTCTGTAATGCATATTACGTTAAGAATATCGAGAATATCCTCCATATCATTTAAAAAAGCTTCAAAATTTTTGTTCATACTTCTTATATTAGTATGCAACACATTTAACTAGTCGCGCTCAAGAAATCCTTTTATTTCATTGTTAAAAAAATATGAGCAGTTACTCTGCAAAGAATGAGTCTCATTAAAATAATTTAGATCTGCGTCAGAATTTATATCAATCACAAAATTATTTGTTTGGAAAAAATTTAGAGAAGTTCGTTCAAAATTTAGTTCACTTGAAGATGTTTTAGTTATAGTTAGTAATTAACAAACAATAGTGCAGTCGGTTGATGCTTTTTTACGTAACAATATTTCACTGCCGGACACCAACAAATCCTTTTGCACAACTTAAGTTTATATATTCCTGTATGTAAAACAATCGAGACACAAACCGTTAAGCGAATAAAATTGGTTAAATTGGTCTTTAAAGATAAGAAAGATTTGTGTCTTGTTGACGCCATTATATTACGTCACGGTCGTAGTAATAACCAAATTCGGACGAATAACGGACGAATAAATAAAAACATGGCACGTTGTTAATGATTGAACTTTGCAATGACATCGCAAACGGTGGACACTTTTTATTAACAACTATAAATAATTTTTTAAAGAGTGAAAAAAGAAAAAGAAAAATCAATAAATCAGGAGATATTTTGCTTTAGTTTTTCAAAAATATAATCAATTATAAAGAAAAAACGAAATATCTAAAAAGAAGAAAAAAGAACGAACTATTTGAAAGGATATAAAATAAACTACAAAAGTAACGAAAATAATAATAAACAAAAAAAAGTTTAAAAATGAATGAAAAAGGAAAGAAAACATTCGAAAATTTGGGAAAACTCGGCATAACAAGATTTTATATTGTTTTTACTTTTTTCATATTTCGTTAGTTATTCATTTCATATTATGATTTATTTTAAGGTAGTTTTATTTAGCTATGCAATGATTGTTTACTATTACTATTGATGATACTATTGCCATTGCTAACAGATCACATTCAGTCTCCAGCAACAGTACGCCATTTGATGGATGTAATAATAAAAATAACGAGTGCTGTCAATAACAAACAAGGTGCTGTTATAACTGGTGATCAGCCCGTGTACGCAGTTGCAAAGTATATACAATGGAAGTTTCCGGATGTTTATGGAGAGGATAAAATAGTCATTATGATGGGTGGACTCCATATTGAAATGGCCATTCAAAACATGATTGGAAAGTGGTTGAAGGGCAGTGGTTGGACTGAAATGTTCATAAAAGCAGAGGTTGCTAGCATTGGAAGGAGTGAGTCGCTGCTTAAATCGTCGCACATAAAGAGAACAAGATATGCGCACGAAGTGAGCCTGGCATCTCTTTTCATTCTTCGTGATGAGGCGTATAAGCTAGATTGTAAGGACTTTGTTGAGTCATTGGAAGAGTGGATTTCCAGGAAAAGCAACGAATCTAATCAGTTTCTTTATTGGCAAACCGTTATGGAGTTGGAGAGCCTGCTACTGAGTTTTGTGCGCAGTATTCGCGAATCAAACTTCGAGGAGTACGTGCGAATGCTAAAGCAGATTGCTCCGTGGTTCTTCGCACTTGATCTAACTAATTACTCTCGCTGGTTGCCGGTTTTCATCAAAACCTTGGAAGAGCTACCTGTCCGACACCCTTATGTGTTTGAGGAATTCAAAAAGGGCCACTTCACAAGTAGGAAAACTAACGCGGACTTCTCTGCCATGTCTGATGACCAGCTTCATGAACAGAACAACAAATTGATCAAGAGTGACGGAGGAGCAATCAATGTACTTCATAACGAAACTGCTCTTCTTAAGTGGATGGTGGCAGGTCCAGAAATTTATCGAATGATTAATGAGTTTGAGAATGAAGTTCGCAGTTCCACTTCTTTGGGTTATCAACACCGTCGCCATCATGAAGACAGAAATAGTTTTCAGACTCGTTATCTTCATCACGTGTCTGAAGTGGTGAAATCTATGCGCGATGATGGGAATCCTTTTGCGGAGCAGTTACTGCAGACAGCAGACAACCATAAGATTATAATGTCCAATTCAGCCGAAAAAACTGTTCAAGAAGCCAAGATCACAGGGCAACAGCAATACAACGAGTACGTAGCTGACCGTCTTGTGTCCAGACAAAAGTCAATTCATGAGCCTTTGAAAAGAAACAAATTTGAATTGTTCCACAGTTTGAAAATTCCAGGTTCCAAACATAAAACTAAAATCGCTGATCTTAAACATGACTCCAACTACTTTTGTAAAATGTATGTAGCAAGTCAAAATCGTGTTAGTGATATAGAGGATTTCTTTTCACACGAAAACAACCGTTATCCGCCGTCAATTTCTGAATTCGGAAGGAAGCGTAAGGCCACCAGCAAATCAGATGTCCTCATTTGTTTGGAACAGTATGGTAGCGAGAAACAACAAGACTTCAACCTTGACTATAAGGTTTCTGCTCTGATTGTTGATGGTGCAGCACTCGTACACATGCTTCACCCGAGATCGTCAAAGACATTCTCTGACTACTGCGAAAATGTGATTGGACCATTCGTGGACAGACTTCTGATATCCGTGCAGCGCCTTGACATTGTTTTTGATCGGTATGTCCCAAAAAGCTTGAAGTCCGAAACATCGTGGATCAGGGCAACGCATAAACGTCACAATGGGTACACTTATTCCAAAAAAGTTTGACAAATTCCTATCTGTGGACTTCAATAAGACGCAACTGTTCGGCCTTATTTCCAGATTCGTTTTAACGCAATCCGTAGTTGGAAAAGTTATTGTTTGTACCATTGAAGAAACTGCATGTGCCAGTCAACAAGATTTAGATGTATCGTCCATATCTCCTTGTAGTGCTGAAGAGGCAGATGGCCGTCTTTTGCTCCATGCTAATCATGCACTGAAAAATGGCAACTTAACTATAACTATACGCACTGTGGACTCCGATGTGGTCGTTATAGCTCTCTCTGTGTTTAGCCAGATGATTGGAGTGAAAGAGTTGTGGATTGATTTTGGAGTTGGAAAAGGAAGACGAATGATAGGAGTTCACCATCTACATCAACACATTCCAGATGGTGTATCGTCAAATTTACCATTCTTCCATGCCTTCACCGGATGTGACACAGTATCAACATTCTGTGGGATTGGAAAACGAACGGCATGGAAAGCGTGGATGAACTACCGAGTAGTTGATGCTGCATTTCACAATCTTTCCACGTCAGACTTAAAAAATGATGTCTTAACTGATACGGCAATGAAGGCCATTGAGCGATTTGTAGTATTGATGTACGATCGATCATCAACCGCTGCTGGCGTAAACGAATGCCGCCGTATACTCTACACCATAAAGAATAGAGCAATTGAAAACATTCCGCCGACTGCAGACGCTCTTCTGCAGCACACAAAGAGAGCAGCACTGCAGGCACACTTATGGAAACAATGCTTGTCTGCTGTTACTCCAGGATATTTACCCACTGAATGGGGATGGAAAGATACTGCTGATGAGTGCTATACACCACTTTGGTGCACTCTGCCGGAGATTTCTCGACATTGCCAGGAACTGATTCGTTGTTCGTGCAAAACTGAGTGTAAAAACTGTTCATGTAAACGACATGGTTTACCATGCACTAAGCTGTGTGCATGTAACGGCTATTGTTACAAAGAAACAAATGGTGATTCATATGAAGAACTAGAAGTTGAAGAAGACCCGGAATTCGACCATGTTCTCCAGATCTCCTTCCATGACGAATTGTAATCCAAAAGTGTATTGTAATTATGTAAATACGTAAATGTATGTAAATATGTAAATATGAGTTTCTTGTTACATCATCGAACAAGACGGCGTTTATTTTAAGTGGATGTCACTACTAGTTCTAAAGTTATGACCATTTAAAAACTTTCAAGATGGCCGATGGCAGCCATCTTGAAATTTCAAAACATTGATTTCAGTCGGTTTTATGTAACTTTTCTCTTAGAACAAATCGATGTTTATTTGAAGTGGATATCACTACTAGTTCTACAGTTATGACCATTTAAATACATTCAAAATGGCCGCCATTGGCCATTTTGAATAATTCATCTGTAAAACGATTCCAGATGCATAACAAGTTTGTGTCTCGCTATTTTTTTGTTGCTCATACCGTCCACTATCACTATGCAAAGTTACACGCTGGTGTCCAGAAGTGAAATATTTTTATGATAGCCAGCTGCACTACAAATAAAAGAATTTCTATTAAAACTCACGCGCGATTAATCTAATATAAATCACCTTTGCAAATTTTCCTTTCTTTCGCAATTCTTTTGCTTCTAAAAACAATTTTTTCCTTATCTCCATCGTTCTTTCACTGAAATCTTCGTTGACATAAATGTAATCTGTCCAAAGTTTTAATTTAAAATAATTATCCATAACCGCTTTTTTATCCTTGTAATTTAAAATTTTCATAATAATAGTTCTGCTTTTTTTTGAACCTCCTGTTTCTTTTTTTTCCCATTCTCTGGGCTCTCTCAATGTTTATATTTTCTTTGAATCCAAGTTTACCTTTTAAAAGTTCTTGTATTTTTTCTTCGTTTTCTTTCCAATTTTCGTTCTCGCTCTCTGGAAGACCATTAAACCTGAGATTATTTCGCCGACGTTGATCTTTCAGTTCAGCTAGTTTATCTTCACTTCACTACTTTCAATTATAATATTTTTATTTGTTGTTGTGTTTGTTTTAGATTCCGTAACATCAACTAAAATATTTTCATATTTTTCGCTTACAAATTCGACCGATTTTTTAAGTTTAAATACAACACCAAGAATAGTTCCTGACCATTAAAAAGCTAGCGAATGAGACACCTATTTTCAAAAATTGTAGTAAATTAAATCTTAAAAATTACCGGCCAATACCTATAGGTAATGTAATATATTACCTGGGAAAGAGGTAACATATATAAATAGAAAAAGATCTGGATAATCTGGCACGGTCATGCGATAAAAGGAGCCGACAGTGCAAACCGAATCTTTAAGATGGCAAATGGAGCTTTTAGAAATTTGGAAGTTCTCACCATGAAAGTGTTACATTCATCGCTTGTAAGACTAAATTTAAACAATGCGTAATCTATTAGTTTTAACGAATCTTAACTTTTTTTCAGAAAGAAATGTTTTTTCACCAAAATACAGTAGTATTTTGGTGAAAAAACATTTTGGTGGTGGACAAAAGTAAAAAAATACATTCTTAAAAATTACATCTTTATACATCGTTTTATAGCTTAAACATTTAGCCTATATAAGTTGTATATATTTTTGTATGATTATCGTGCTGTATGTTTCTAAGCTGTTAAATAAAAAGCATTTTTTTAAATCTTTTTATCGATTTTTTTTTATTTAATTTGAAAACTTTATTTGACTTACTGATAAATATAAAGTCGTTGTTTTCAAAACTCTTATTTTATTGGATAATTAAATAAAATCATTATCTTTCAAATGAGCTATTGCAACACGATGTTGGACCTAAGTTATAACGAATAAATTGATTTCAAATAACGGTGTATTTAAAGTAATTTTTTTAGTTAAAATTTTGCTTATATAGTCGTATACTTTTGCGGTCCGAATGGTCCAATAATTTGAGACTTGAAATACATTTTTCAATTTAGCACAAAAGTTGATCAAAAACTAAAAAAACTAGTAAAACAATTGTACATAAATTTTTTTAAATAGTTTATCATGTTCTTAACAAAATTTAAAACATTTGAATTATACTAAGAATCACAAAAAAAATTTATAACACGTTTTTCTCAACAAACTACATTTTTCCTTGGACAAAACAAGGTGGGCAAATCAAAACGATGCTTTTTTTATAAGATTTCATTGACTTTATTTAATTTACCGTATTCTTTTGTTTTCACTTTTATCATAACATTACTCTAAATTAATAAAATAGATTTTGGAACGTCTGACCAATTATTTTTTCAATTTAACTAAAAATAGATTTAACTCGTGATATATTGTATATATCGTGATATATCGCGTATATTGCAACTTAAAATGGCTTACGACAAATTAGGAAGTGTTTTACGTGAAAATATTATTAAAGATTTGAAAAGCGGAAAACGTCAAGCTGAAATTTGTAGAAAATATAATATAGCTAAATCGACTGTAAGCAAAACTGTCAAATCATTTGGATCTCATGACTGCTATAAAACAAACCATCGGGGCGGACGTCCGAGAAAAACATCACAAAGACTAGATCGAATAATTGTTAAAAAGCTTAAAAAAGATCCATTTTTGTCATCCACAAAATTAACCAAAAAACT
Source organism: Hydra vulgaris (assembly GCF_038396675.1). NCBI lineage: Eukaryota > Metazoa > Cnidaria > Hydrozoa > Anthoathecata > Hydridae > Hydra > Hydra vulgaris. The sequence goes on from NC_088922.1 coordinate 41,359,821, forward strand.
TGAACTAGAAATCTCTAATCGCACTGTGCGACGAAGAGCTAACGAAGCAAAGTTGTTTTCTCGAGTGCCTGACAAGAAACCACTAACTTCTTTTAAAAATAGAAAGCTAAGACTTGCATTTGCCAACGCACACCAAAATTGGACTGTAGACCAGTGGAAAAACATACTTTATAGTGATGAATCAAAATATAACCTTTTTGGAAGCGACGGAAAGAAGCGAGTCTGGAGACCAAAGAACACCAGATTCATTACTATATACCAATAAGAGTGTTAAGCATGGAACGTCTGCTATGGTTAGGGGATGTTTCTCAGCATTAGGAACTGGTTCTATTCACAAAATTAATGGGATTATGGACCGTTTTGTTTACAAAGATATAATGGAAGATGTAATGTTACCACATGCTGAATAGGAAATGCCCCTAAAATGTATTTTTTTTTAACTGGACAATGATCCAAACATACATAAAAAATTGTAAGACAATGGTTCAAGGACAAGAATATCACCATAATGGAGTGGCCTGCACAAAGCCCTGACTTGAATCCCATAGAAAATTTCTAGGAAATAATTGACAATAAGATTGAGCGTGCAAATGTGAAGACCAGTGAGGAATTATTTGAACAAATCAAGAAGGCCTGGCGAGAGATTGATATGAGAATTGTTGGCTCATTAATTGAGTGTATGCCTCAAAGAATGAAAGCAGTAATTAAAAGTAAAGGAGATCCTACCAATTATTAAGTTAATCTTTAAAATTTTTTGAATTTTCAGTCGATTTTTTGAATGTCCACCTTGTTTTGTCCAAAGAAAAATGTAGTTTGTTAGGGAAAATGTGTTATAAAACTTTTTTAGTGATTTTGAGCATGATTCAAAAGTTCTAAATTTTGTTAACAACATAATAAACTACATTAAAAGTAATATGTTCAATTGTTTTACTAGTTTTTTTTAGTTTTTGATCAGCTTTTGTTCTAAATTTGAGTTTGTCCAACATGTTTTGTCCGACACAGTATTTTATCAATATAATATTGAGCAGCCGTGGCGCAGTGGTAGTGCACTTGCCTCAGAAACAAAGGATCCGTGGATCAAAACCCACCTCTGGGCAAGTTTAGCGACATCGGTTATGAAGGAGGAGTGAACTTCCAATTAAATGCTCATCAGCAGTGCTCTGTAATAAGTCCGTAAGTACTTCTTGGGACGCCTAAATAAAAAATTAAAAAAAATTAGTAATAATGATTTTAACAAGTTAAATGATGTACCGATTTTATGTGGCAAAAACATTATATGTATTTTATTCTAAATGGTTACGTAATAATTGGGTCTTAGTGAAACTAGACTAGTGATAAAAACTTATTTTAATATCTATACATCTTAAAATAGCTATTTATGAGATTTTGTAAATGTTTTTTATATAGTTATTCATATATAATACAAGAAAATATGAAGTTAGCTAATCCTAATATTTTGAATAAAGTTGTAAGTTGTAAGTGACATTGCCTTAACTGCTAACAACAACTTGTCTAGTTTCATAAAGCATCTTGACAAAGATGGCATATATGCAAAAGCTTTAAAATTCGTTTCGAAAAAGATAACAAACAACGGCTACAAAATAAACAGGTATCGGTTCAATTTGTAATTTCGATAAAATATTGGTTCAATTTGTAATTGATAATAAGAATATTTTTCTAACTGTTTCCATTAATAAAGGAAGCTTTTATCCGAACTGTAGTATACACCAAGTGCATTTTGATACTTCAAGTAGTAAAACAAAGAAAATAAGATTAGCGCCATCAATTGCATCTTTTTCATTTTCAGAACTATTGTTTGAATTAGGTTGTACCTTGCGCCAAGATGGTGAAGAAAAAGAAGTTAAAGTTGTTTTAAAATTATCAAAGTAGATGAGTTTTGTTTATTATTATATACACAAAAATATATAAGCTATAGTTTCTTTTTTATATGGGTTAAGTAGTAGTTTCATGTGCAGCCGTGGTGCCATGGTTAGAGCTCAGAACTAAAAAGTTCGAGGATTGACGCCGACTCAAGCCTAAAAGTTACATATATATATATATATATATATATATATATATATATATATATATATATATATATATATATATATATATATATACATTCTTAAAATCATAGAGGTTTTAAAAAATTAACAAAGGTGCTCGTATTACCCAGACCACTTGGTAATATGAGCACTAGAGTTATAACTTTTTGATTAAAAAAAAAAAAAATAGTTTCCTTATGACTGTGTATATATAGCTCCTTATCTAATTTTATAGTTATTACAGAAGCAACACATGGCTGGTAAAATTTGAAGAATCTCATATAAGAAGAAGAATGGTCTCTTTGGAAGAGTATTCACTGGAAGAAAAGTGCAGAATGCCTCTCCGAAAGCAAGTTATTGGGCGCTACCATTTCCTTAGACCAAAAGCCAAAGGAAGAAAGAAGCGAATAGTGGAGATTTCCAAAGAAGTCACCAAATTGCGGAAGAGTAAACTGAATTTTCCTCATTTATCTGATCAAGTTATATAAGCAAAGCTTGATAAAATACTGAAACTTTATGATGAATGTGGCAAGCGGGGAAGCTACGAACCCCTTGATGAAATTTTTGATTTTACTAAAGTTAATGGAACATGGTTGTCTTCCGAGGACAAGCAATTGTACTATCTCCAAGTGGAAAGCAAAGGAACAGTGGGATACTCTACAGGCCAAGCGGCCAGTAAAGAAACGATTCATCCCACTAAAAGAAAAAAACTTTTTAATAGGTCATCCAACTCATCATCTTACTATCCTAGTTTTAGTGATTCTGACTCTGAGGCTGACGATAGTGAATATGAATACGAAGAAGAAGAAGAAGAAGAAGAAGAAGAAGAAGAAGAAGAAGAAGAAGAAGAAGAAGAAGAAGAAGAAGAAGAAGAAGAAGAAGAAGAAGAAGAAGAAGATGAGACTACTCTCAAGCAGAAAATATCATAAAAGCAAAATTACAGTCAATTTGGTGACCTACACAAGAGTATCAACAAACAATGCTGCTAACATAGGCAAGCAATTGGCTTGTAAAGGCATTGACATTCTAACTCCCATGTCAATCAGCTATTTACAAGTCAACAATCAAAGAGGCAATCAAGCTGAAAAAAGAAATAATTGAAAAGTTGCATATGGAATGTTGGTCCTTACACTTTGATGGTAAGCACATCAATGGAATTGATTATCAAGCGGTCGTCCTTAAAAATAAAATAAGAGAAATCAAATTGGATGTCTGGGGCTTGGTAGATGGCAGAGGGAAAACTATTGCTCAAGGAATTTCTAAAGTCCTCAATGAATTTCACCTACGGAATTCAATACAGATGATTGTTACAGATACCACCAGCACTAACACTGGAAAAAAGAATGGTGTTGTTGTAATATTGCAACGAATGTTCACAGAGAAACATAACAACAAACCTCAGTTTATCAATTCTCAACACCATGTATTACATAGAACCCTCCGTTTGGTGATGGATGAAGAACTTGGAAGTAAAACACAATCGCCGAACATTGAATATCCATTTGCATTTCAACTGTTGAAGGAGTACGAACAACTGAAAACACAGTTTGATAACGGAATAAAAGAAATTCTCCAAACATCAGGCTGGAGAGATGATATGAAATTTTTTCATATCACACAAAAATGGAATCTTTAAATAAAGCCAAAAATAAATGTTGCTATGCGTTGTTTTTCAAAAAAATGAATTGGATTTTCAACTAATAATATATTTTTCTTATTGAAAAAATTAATTTCATTATTTTAGCACCTAAATTTTGCGCCACAGAATCATTCATGCGTGATGATATTAACAAAGCAAAAAATTTAAAAGCGTTTTAATTACATGATGTCCGCTAATTACTGCATATAAGTTTTTAATTGTACTGATTCCTCTTATCACCACATACATAAGTCGATTCGAAAAATACAAAGCAACTTTAACTTCACTGCTTAAATCTAATAAATCTTTAGGTATGCTCATATTACCAAGGTGCTCATATATATATATATATATATATATATATATATATATATATATATATATATATATATATATATATATATATATATATATATATACAACCCTTAGATGTTGTCCGAAAGTTTTTTCGATATTTTGTTGACAAAAAGTAAAAATTAAAATGCAAGACCGGAATTTTTTTTTTTTAATAATGATAGACTGCCTGCCCTAACCAAACCCTCAGTCGATGTAGCAGCACTCCCTTGCGGGTCAGGCTATTTGTCAGTCGATGTAGCAGCACTCCCTTGCGAGTCAGGCTATTTGTCAGTCGATGTAGCAGCACTCCCTTGCGAGTCAGGCTATTTGTCAGTCGATGTAGCAGCACTCCCTTGCGAGTCAGGCTATAAGATAGTCGATGTAGCAACACTCCGCGCATGATTTTCAGTAAAAAAAATAAAAATAAAAACATTTTATTAAAAAAAATAAAAATAAAAACATTTTATTAAAAAAAATAAAATAAAAACATTGTTTATATTGTTAAAAACATTCACAATGTTTTTAAAACATTCTGGTCAATTAAATTTGCGTTTTTGTGGTTTTTTTAAAAAACGATTAATTTGTAATTAAATTAATGGTTTTTACTTTCGTCCAACACGGAAATGTTGGACGAAAGTTAAAAGTAATTAAAAGTGACGTATATGTTGGCGTAAGAATCACTTTTTTCCTTCCGCTCTTCCCAAAGCCAACAAACTATAGATCTATATATATATATATGAAACACTTAAAATTAGCAATTAGGTATGTGGTTAATCTTTTAAATGCATAAAATAATTTTCAATAAGACTGCCACATTAATATTAATCTGGTTTATAACTTTGATGTTTTAAAAAAAGTCAAGCTAGTAACTATGCAAAGTAAACCGTTGCCAGGCATTTCGGGTGTCACTACCAACCAAATAAAATGCTTTTTTAAAAAAACTAAAAAACAAAAAGTTTAATAAAAATGTAAAATATGGTAATTATGGGAGTTGATAAAGTTTTTACTTTTGCCAGTTTATATTTATTATGGTTTATAAAATATGTGGTTGCTATTCCTCAAATTAGTAAACGGTTTTAATTACTTCGGTTTTAAAAAAAACAACTCAACCGAGCATGCTATTCTTCAATTAACACGTTGTATTAACAAATCTTTTAAAAATCAAAAATTTACATTTGGTATTTTTATTGACTTTTCTATAGCTTTTGACACGGTCGATCATAATATTTTGCTTAAAAACTTGAATGTAGCATAGCAAGTAAAACTCTAAGTTGGTTTTAAAGTTATCTCTCAAACCGAAAGCAATTTGTTTTTAATAAAGATTCCCAACCTCAAACAATAATGAACATAACATATGATGTCCAACAAGGTTCCATACTTTGACCTCTTCTTTTCATTAAATATATATAAATGATCTTAACAAAGTATCCAACTTAAAGACTATAATTTTTGCAGACGACACAAACTTGTTTAAGTCACATGAAAATATAAACATACTTTTTAATAATATCAACAGAGAACTTAAAAAAAATTTCATTTTGGTTCAAAAAAAATATTTAAATATTGAAAAAACGAAATGGATACTTTTCCATCCAAACTATAAAAAACATATACTGCCTGTAAAAATGCCTGATCTTTTTATAGACAATATCATCCTAATAAGAGAAAAAGTGACAAAATTTTTAGGAGTTTCTATTGAAGAAAATCTGGAGTTTTATTGAAGAAAATCACACATCAATAATATTTCTAATAAAGTTGCAAAAACATCAGAATTCTATACAAATCTAAAGGTATTTTAAACAAAAAGCAATTAACTTAAATCTCTTTATCGGCATCAGAAACACGCAACTCGCATAATAAATTTAAAAAATCGTTTTTCGAGCTCTGAACCGCTTTTTAAAGAAATGGACGCCTTAAATGTTTATCAACTAAATATATTTAATGTTTTGTGTTTTATGTACAAATGTAAAGAACTTTTGTCCCCTGATATTTTTGTAAACCTTTACAAAATTAAACCCAAAACAAATATAACCTACGTAATAATAGCATTTTAGAAAAACCTTTTTGCAATAATAAACAATTTTGCATGTCTTATCGTGGACCTTTTTTCTGGAATGAAGTAGTACGTCCTAATTTTGTTTTTTCATCTAAATTGACCTATTCCTTTTTCAAACGTGCAGCCGTGGCGCAGTAGTTAGACCGCTTGCTTTATAAGCAGGAGATCCAGGCTCGAAACGAGCTTTGGATATGTTTTCGCGTCACGGTAAGGAAGGAGGCGTGAACTTCCTGGTTAAATGCACTTCTGCGGTGCTCTGTGACAACACGGTGTGGTCTTCTTGTGGCACCTAAATAACAAAAACAAAAATAAAACAATTTATTAAAAAAATCATTTTTTCAACAAAAAATAATCTTGGTTTTTTTTGATTTAAAAAAAAATATTTTCAGTTGCTATACTGCATATGGATTTGTTGTGTTTTATTTTGAGTTTCACCTCTGAAGTATGTACAGTATTAAACTTATAATGTATTTAGTGATTATATATTCTCGGTATATATTTATTTTATATAGTATATAGATGTTTTTATTGTAGAAGAAAATAGAGTTTTGTTTGGGGCTTCGTGAAAAGGTCATTACGATCTTCTTGAAGTCCTACCCGTATAATATTATAAATCTTAGTGTAAATAATATTAAACGGCAATTAAAATAGAATTAAAAAAAACAGTGCAAAAATGGTCCTTTAATCTTTTTTACATGACGAGTTATTAGTTTTGTCCAGTAAAAGTGAATGACCCTCTATACAAAATTAGGTTTTTTCGGTGAAATTTTTTAAACTTTTTTTTCTTTTTTAATCAATATAAGTAGTTCATAATATTTTTCAGTTTATAATACTTTTCTTTATTTTAGAATATTTGAATCCATAATTTTTTTTAGAGGTTTTCTTGCATAAAAATTTTCCGAGAACAATCGCAAGGGATTTATGCCAAGTATGAGCTAAAAAAGGTTCCTATAGTTTTTATCCTATAGAAACTTATAGAAGAATTAAACAATATATTTATGGCTATTGATAAGCATAATTTAACTTGTTCTAATAAAATATATTAGTTTTATTTTATTATAATTATTTTTTTTAATTTTATAAAAATAATAAATCACGCCGAAATCAAAATGTCTTCTCGGCATATATTTTATTAAACTTACTAAAACCTATACATATATTTTTTATTTTTATAAATCTCAGCATTTTATTGTTTTGATATTCCCTTATCTTATGCTGTTTTTTGTTTTTTACGCTTTGCGAATTAATTATATTTACAATAGCCTAAATAACATCCAATTATCCATGGTTACCAAACTTAAGCATAAGAGCACAAACTTTGAAATGTGATTATTATCACTGTAAACGTTTAACATTCTAAACGTTTAAACACTCTAAAAACGTAATTATTTAAAATCGGTTTATTTATGCTTAATGTTTACAGTGACTAGAAGTTTATATTAACGTAAGAATTTATATTAACGTAACTTTTTTTTAGTTGCAAACAACGTTTTTTGTTATTAATTGCTTTGAATTTTTTTTTCCAGCTCTATTAAAGATGATAAAATTCATAACTGATAATCATGAACTTACTAGCCAACTTGCATCTTACTATGCTTTAACCAAAGTTGAGCGTAAGTAAACAAGACCACCGTTATAAAAACTGTATAAAGTTCGAAATATAAAAAAACTATTTCTAATAGATATTTAGAATAGTGTTTAATTAATTTTTAGATTACACCGATAATAATCTGCAAAAATATCAAACGAGAAAGAATACATCTAAATGGAAACGGGAGCATTTCAATTCGAAAATAATTGAAAACGAAGTTGAAGATGACGATGAAGCAGAGGAAGATTTTAGTTGTTTTTCAAAAGCTTATTTACAGCCAAGATTTTTAACTCAGTTACCACGACATTTATCAAAAACATTAGGTGAAAAGCTTGAAGTGGTTTGCTTAACAAGCGTTTTGTTTCCAACTGACATTAATTGGTATTTAAATGGCATATTACTAACTAACTCGGCAGACGGTAGAATAGTTATAGAGAACAACGCTAGCCAACTAACATTTGCATTTGTTAAAAAGACTGATAGTGGAAAACTAGTTTGCGTTGCTAAAAATAAATTTGGAACTGATATTTCAATGTGCAGTATTATGGTTAAATAGTTGAAGTAGATTCTCAAACTCGATTGAAAAACTGCTTTTCTAGGTTTTCTTCAAATTACGACGCAACCTATATCAAACAAGAAACATGCGCGGATAAAATTTATTGCTCTGAAATTTCAAACCATTGTTTCGATATCAGAAAAATTGGCATTTTCCGACTGCAAGCAAATTTATTTTACTTGTTTTGACAAAAATATGTTACATTACAAAATAACTTACTGCAAGAAAAATTGATTTTGGGCGAATGCCAAATAATTAACTTATTTTACCTGGTAACCGTTAAGTTTAATTACTGCATTACAGCAGGTCATGATTTTTATTAATTATTACTCATAAATATTTAAGAATAAAAATTTTTTTTTCGTTAAACTTTGGCTTTAAATTGAATTTTTTATTTATTAAAATCGTATATGTTTTGTTATTCCTCAAAACGAATATATATATATATATATATATATATATATATATATATATATATATATATATATATACATATATATATATATATATATATATATATATATATATATATATATATATATATATATATATATATATATATATATATATATATATATATATATATACATATATATATATATATATATATATATATATATATATATATATATATATATATATATATATAGTTTTATTTATTTTTTAACTAGCTTTAAAAAAAAAAATGATCTTTATTAATTAATAAAAAAAATCTAGAACACATCTTTGTCTTTTTTCAAATTTAACCTGTAAAAAGGATGCATTTTTAGGTATCTTTTTTTTACGAGTTAAAGTTGAATCAGCTACTTAAGCAAAATCTCTACTGAAAGCCTATTTTTTTTCATATTATTACATTGCAACTTTTCTTAATTGATCTAAGCTTTAATTTTTGGGTTAGTCAGATTATTTGTTGTCGATTCGCGACAGTCAATTCAAATTATTTATTCCTGGTAAAACACCAACCTTGAAATATACCTTACTGATCAGATTTATATTAGCACTAATAGCCTGCTTTTTCTGGAAAAAGTTTTTTCTCGGAGTTTTAAATCTTGAAACATTTAAAAGTTCTGTACAGATTAGGGTTTTTCGCCAAAATACAAGACTTGCAAAAATTTTGCATCTATCTACCTATTTTAAAATGCTTTAGAGGAATTTACATGCGAAAATTCACCTATATTCAATTATACAAAAAAATAAAATAGATTTAAATTCCGTATTAACGACTTGCGAAAAAAAGCTTGCGAAACGATTCATTTCGAAAGAAGACTTTCGCAACAGTCTGTTAAGAAAAGAGCACTTACGTAAAAGACTCGAAAACATTTATTAAACTGTATTCAAAATAAAAATAAAATGCTACTGTATATTGTTTAAATAAAAATAACGTTGTTAAACGATTTTTCAATCATTAATAGATATATCTACGGTATGTTTGCGTGTGTACAGGGCGCGGAAAAAGTTCCCGTACAATAGTATAGTTTAAAAAAATTATCCGTATGGTGTTTTCTTTCAATATATAGTGTGTTTTTAGTATTTTTTGTATTCCTTCGTATTCTTTTAGTATTTTTTCGTATTATTTTGTTTTAAACTAAAATATTATTTGTTTCTCGTCTTGTACTTTTACTGTTTTTGCTGTTTATATTTTTGTATGAGAACTTTTTCCCCACCCTGTATTTGTTTATGTATATATGTGTGTATGTGTAGTGTGTGTCTTTAAATTTTCGAAATGATCCTAGCTAGTATGATCTTTTAAAGGTTATTTTACAGGTATTGTGATTACTTTAGAGCTTATTTTATAAGTATTGTGCTACTCGTCTTGGTGACTTTTCTCCTAAACTCCGTATTAAAATAAGTATATAAATAAACCGTGTTACAAAGATTCGTAAAAGTAAATTTTTTGTAAAAGATGCTCTTTGTATAGAGATGTGTTTCCCCAAAGATTCTATAGTTCGTCAGTACAGACTTTTTAATTGTAAACACTTTAACCAATGTTTAAAGTGTAGCGAACACTTTCATTGTTGCGTCACTGGAGCTACTATGACAACGGACTCTCTTCATGAATGAAGATATTTTTCCTAATTTCAAATGCTGCATTTTGTATTGACTTCTTTACCTCAACAAATGAACTAAGGTCTTGTTAGCAGTTTCAAACAGTATAAAGCTAATTGCGGAATATTTATAATAAAGCAAAATTTTGCTAAAAATAGAAAACCCATAGCAACCCTTTCTTTAACTTTTTGTAAAATATTTAGAGGTTCATTATTAAATACATTTATTGCAAACAAGGAAAAAATTATGGACCATTCCTTTAATTCATGTGTCTCTTCTGTCAAGGCTGATTTTTAAAAAGTTAAATAAATATATTAGGCAACTCTTTATAAATTATAAATAAAGTAGGATGTGTGAATGGATATTAGTAAGAGGGTAAAATATTTTCGATGTTGTTGACAAAAAGTACTGCATTTGAAGTAATTATATTAGGAATATCAAAGTTGTTTTAGACAGCACCTATGTTTTTTGTCTTTTTATGTTTTTATGTTTTTTGTTTTTTTATTATTGTTACTATTAGACAACTAGTATAATTTTTATTGTTACTTTGTAGACAATTAGTTGCCATGTTTTCATTTCGCGGTTTTTTTATATTATAATAAACATTATTAAGTTCAACAAGTTTTAAGCATTCAATAAGCATTAAGCTGTATATTTTCGAGGTGATTTTAAAACCATGGAAACAGTTAGCTATTTTTGCTAATTCTATAGTAAGATTTAAGTACAACATATTCTATAGTAAGATTTAAGTACAATATATCATTGTAGAAAATAAATCCACATATGCAAATTAAAATATATTTACTATGATTATTTAACATGTTTCCATGATTAAGTTAGCAACAAGACGCCTTATGATACTTTTCCTTTGTCAAACTTTTGTGAATATTCTTTTTCAATTGAAAACAATGCCTCACTGATCCAGATTACTGAGCCATCACTAAATTATCAATGAACCAGACCACTAAACCATAGTTGAATAACTTTTAAAAGGTTTTTTCAAAGAAATCTTTGAAAAAATATGTAAATAAAATCTTTAAAAAAACCTTATAAATAAAAATGTAATCAAAAAAAAAAAAATATTTAACAACATCTAAACATTACAAACGTCAATATCAGTCGTCAATACCAGTTGACGACTGGTACGCAAAAGATTTTTTACTTAAGTTAAAAAGAAATTGCTTTTTGATTTTGGTGACTTTCGAAGATTGCTTGCACCCTTAAAGGGGATATTAATATGAGTGTAGAAACTTTATAAAGAAAAAAATAAAAAAATAATTCAATGAAAGTATGATATAAGATACTCAAGCCTATTTATACAAAATGCCATATTTGGTAAGCATATTGTAAGCACATTCACGGTTTGCATACAGTGAAAGGAGTTCAATTAAAATTTTTTAATCCTTTAACTGTATCCAATTAAAAAAAAATGTTTGACTAATATTAATGTATTATAGAAAAATATTTTCTATTTTAATATTACCCAGTATTAAAGATTATGTTTTCATAATCTTTAATACTGGGTAATATTAAAATACTTCCCTTACCAGAAAAACGTCACCAATCTGATTAGAAACCTTGATCTTACCAATCTAATGTTTGACATCTAACATCCGCACTCAAGCAGTAGATTTTGTTGTTTATCAGCGTGCAGAAAAAACAGAAAAGTTGTTTCCAAACATTTTCCAATATATCCAAAAAGAGCCATAAATTGACTTCAAAGAAACTGCTGACAAAACCACAGAAAATACTGATGCCTGAAAACTAAGTTAGACTTCAACAAGCAACTTGCCGCTGCTCTTGACAATAATTAGCATTTTTCAAATACCTCTAACGTTTTTTCAAAGCTGTATAACATAATGAATAATAAAAAAAAAACAGTAACAAAATAATGTAACAAAATTTACTAAATAGAAAGGAGAATACATCATTTAAAAAGTTTCTTCATGAAAACGATATGCAGTACATTTTAATTTTTTACAAGTTTTTTTTTTAATCAGTGATGAGATTTAACACAAAAAAACATAAAATACCGAAAATAAATTATTTACAAACAACCTTATTCATTAAAAATTTTTTTTTGATTTCAAGACATTGGAAAGTTAAGTAAAAGAAATAGACGGTCATAAAAGATTAAATAGATATAAATAATCACTAATTAATAAAAACCTAAGTAATATAAATACAAAGTATGATAGCCACATATGGCTACCATCTAAGTAATATAAATACCGTAGCCACACATTTGTTAATTTGCTAAGTAATATAATTTGCTAAGTAATATAAATACCATATTTGCTAAGTAATATAAATACCATACCCACACTTATGTTATCCCATAAATTGAGTGTAGCTATCATTTAATGACACATAACTCCTTCATCAAATTTTCTCGTTGGAATACGACTATTTGTAAATATTATAAGTAAAGATTTAAATTATTTATAAATTTACAATTAATTAATTAATTATCTAAAATAATGAGATTGAAGCGAATAGTCATTTTTTTGTTTGTTTGAAATTCCTTTTGACTGATTCATTTGAGTGATATTCTTTTTGGAAGCTGTTTTGATAGTTTTTAACTATTTGTGCTAAATTGTTCTCTCTACTGGATATAATATCCAGTGAAATATTCTCTCCGCTGAGTAGAAACGTTTATTTAAGAATTTTCTTATAAGTTTGGTATCTCGTTCTTCTATCGTTCATAATATTTTTGAAAACAGATGGAATATAAATTTCTTATTTTTGTTAAAATTAATTCCTATGCTTTGGCCACTTCTGGGGCCTATGCAATTTTAATAAACTATAGATTTTTGCAAATAAAAGATGGTAAAAAAAGTTTTACGGTGTGTAATATAAAAATTATTTTGGTTTGTTATAAGTTTTTTACCTAATACAGATTTTGTTCATAACTCACAGAATCTTCGAACAAGACAAAAACAATGTAATGTTGCAAACTCATATATATATATACATCGGCACTTTTTTATTTTACATATTATAGGATTAATTGACAAAAAAAATTTAAATAAATCTAAACAAACGAATTATAATCTCTATTTTTAAACATGTTTTTAAATACATTTTACAAGTTTTACATTTTACACTTATTTATAGCAATTGTCATTATACTACGTAATTTATAATTATCACACTCAACAGACTACCAGCTTCTTGTTGGTACCTCAAGTGTTGTTTAATAGATTTTATAGTTTTGCCAGTACCAACAATAATAGCTATTAGAGTATACTAATATTTGAATCATTAATTGGAAATACATTATCACTATTGTAATAGGTATTGGTAACTTTTTGGAACTAAAGACCTCATTGCTTTTATGAAGAGCTTTAATATATAATGTCTTCATTCTAATTGGAGTAAAGAACGACCAGTTTGCTATAATATAGCACAATTAAACGTTCCACTGTTTGGAAAAGAAAGTTCACCAACATTTCCAACGTTTTTTGAATTACATTTAGGACAACCTAAAAATAGAGAACCTCAGAAAAACAATAATAATAAATGTTTTAACAAACGTTGCACAACACTTAAGCAACCTGTTACTCAAACTACTTTTTTAGGGAAATCCTAAATATGTCATTAATGCTAAAAACCTCTTTAAAAAATATTTAAAAGGTTTAAAATAGATTATCTGAACAAAAAGATCACAATTTTCTAGTTTAGTGACAATAGATACAACATTATGGTGGTTTGTTGTCATAAAATTAAAGTTTGAAATGAAACAGCTTTTTGATAAACTTTAGACATATGAAATACAATACTTGGAAACCAGGGGCAAAAAATTGTGTTACATAGAACAATCAAAAAACGTTTTTTTAAATTGTTTAATTTAACAACAGTGATGCGTAAATGGTAGTAGTCCCAATTACTTTGATTGAAGACTTGAATGCAAATTATATAGTTTATATAGTTATATAGTAGATTTCTAATAAACTAATCTTTTTAAATAAAGTCACCAACATCTTTTAGCTATGGAATGAATCATTTTTTTTGCGTGGTACAATTAGTATCAAATCTTCTGAAAATAAAAATTGTGATTCACCGACATTCTGATGTGGGTGTGAAATTTGATGCGGGCTTGATTTGTCGTTAAATGATAGCCACACAAGATTTATGGGAGAGCGTAAACGTAGGCCATGTATAGATAGGGTATTTATATAACTTAGGTGGTAGCAACATATAACTCACACGAGGCTTTAATACTTAAATTTTATAAGTTTTTAAAATACCATAACTAGACAAGATCCACATCTACGTCATCCAATAAATTAAGTACGGCAATCACATGTGACGCGCATCAAACTTACTTGTTCTATCAGTTTTTAATCTAATTTTGTATAGTTATAGGACAACCTATAACTATATCTATAACTATTACGTATATATTTTACGAAATTTTATTACGAATTACATATTATGATATGTTATTGAAATTTTGTTAAAGGGGCTATATGAAAAGATTGCGATGACATACTGTTATCCTCATCTTCTTTGAACCCCTATCTTTTTATTTTATGAATTACGAAGTTGTAAAATTCTTATGTTATATTAAAACAAAAAAAAAATATAAAAATTTTTTTTTTTTGCTTTGTAAAACATTTAAACCCCCCCCCCCCCCAATTGTGGGGGGATTCAAACTTTATATGGTCATAGCTTTAAACGCTAAAAGATTGTTGTGTAAATTTTAAAATTTATCGATGAATATGGATTTAGTTGAAAATAGTAAAAAAAAAAATTATCAACTTGTTGCTCTCACGTTTGAGGCAGGTGTAGCTATATTTTTAAGACTTTTTTGTTCCCGAGCTCCAATAATTGCCTTTTTTTGCAAAGTATCCTTATTTGACCTAAATATAAACATAAAAATGTTTCGAGTTCACTCTATGTCTGGAAGTTAGCTATCTTTAAAATCAAAAAATGCTGCATTCACCCCTGTAATCTAAAGCCATATTTAATGTCATTTAATAACACATGACGTAATGCATCATGTGTTATCAATTGATAGCCATACTCAATTTAATAGCGTTAATGCAAACCATGTGTGGCTGTGGTATTTATACCACTTAAATGATAGTCACAAAGACTGTGGCTGTAAAACTTATACTATTTAAGATTATAAGCACCATAACTATACATGACCCACATCTATGCCTTCCATTAAATACTTTGTGATACCTAAAACATTATTTTGTGTTTTGTCTAATCCCAACCCTAGTTTATTTGAATTAAGTTAATCTTTTTTATATATTGACATTTAATAGTTATATTTTAAAATATTTATTAAATTGACTATTTTTACATTTGTTAAAGTTTTTATTGCCGTTTTTTTACTTTTCTTGAATTTTAAATCTAATCGTATTTTGATGATAAAGTTTTGTCAGTATTATGATTTTAAACCATTTGCTATAAAATGTTGTTTTAAACGTATTTAACGTTGAAAGACAGGTTATAATCAGGAAAAAATTTAAAAATAAAATTTTGTTTCTTTATTATTGTTTTAAAAATCTTAGTAAAATATAATCAAAATAACTAACTTTATTTTGAACAAAAACTTTTAATGTGACATATCACTATAAATCTTTTAAAAATGACGCATTGTACCTGAGATTTTAAAACTTTTACTCGACGGAATTTAAAATTATAAGTGATTATAAATACATCAATTGAAAGTAATTGGTATAGTGAATCGATTAGGTTAAAATATCTTTCCAATAGTGAAAAAAATATTTAAATCTGACGCACCGTTCATGACATCTATTCGGTTTAGTAAAAATTGTTCAACTAGTTCATCTTTACTTAAAAGATGTCAGAACGTAAAATACTGAAATCTAGATGATCCATGACTAGCACACGGGAAATTATTTTCAAGTGCAACATAAATCTTTCAACATAATTCCAAACATAAGCCACATAAATCTTTCAACATAATTCCAAACATAAGCCACATAAATCTTTCAACATAATTCCAAACATGAGCCACATAAGTCTTTCAACATAATTCCAAACATAAGCCACATAAATCTTTCAACATAATTTCAATTATAAGCCACATAAATCTTTCAACATAATTTCAAACATAAGCCACATAAATCTTTCAACAAAATTTCAATTATAAGCCATATAAATCTTTCAACATAATTTCAAACATAAGCCACATAAATCTTTCAACATAATTTCAAACATAAGCCACATAAATCTTTCAACATAATTCCAAACATAAGCCACATAAATCGTAAACCTTTTTATAAAATTTTATCGCTAAAATCTCCTGATTTCTAAAAAAAACAATTTTTAAATTGTACCAACTTTACTGCATAAAGTTTAAAGTATTTTGTTCCACTTTACAAGTAAGAAATTTATCTTACTTGAAGTCAAAGATTTTAAGTTCTTTTAGTTTCATAAAAGAAATTTCAACAAATCTCTCATAATTATAAATTCATAAACTTACCAAACGGTCGTACAATCACAAAATTTGAAAATTAAAGTCAGAGCTATGAAAATGGTGCAGATATGAAAGGCGTAAGAAGTGATGTATCGGCTTGTATTCTTAAAAAAAGTACTCGAGCGTTTTACAGCAATTTCTTTTCTCTTAGAAAAGAATCTTTTTTGAGAGAAAGAAGTAGAAATAGGTTCTTCAACGAATTTGACCGTTTCCTTCATGTTTTTCAATGAAAAACATGGAGGAAACGGTGTGTAGGGTGGAGCGGGGCTAGTTGAGCAAAGGGGCAAGTTGGGCAGTTAAAATATCTCAAAAACTACGCATCACATGACAAAACATCTAATGGATGAAAGTTAGGGAATTAGAATGTTATCACAATGCGCAACAAAAAGTTGCTAAAAAACTATTGAGTAAGATTTTTCTATTTTGGACCAAATAAGTAAAAAAAAATTTATTTGCTATTTTTCTCTTGTATGCTTATAAACTTTTTTATCTGCCATCACTTAAGTGTTGACCAATTTATTGGACTTTTGATTAAATCTAACCGTTTCTTTTAAAAACCTAAATAATGAGTCACCTTGTCCAGAAGAGGTAAGTTGAGCAGCTTTGAAAAAAAAACAAAAAAATACTGAACTCACAAACATAAAGAAACAACTTTGATAATAAATAATTTAGCAGTACATTATCTATAAATATTTTTAAAATTAGTCATTTTTAAATCGGGCTTGAAAGTTCGAGTTGCATAAAATAATATTTTAGTATTTTAAAACACTTTCTTACTATTTAATTTTATCTCTTCTCTAACGTCATTAAACTGTATAAAATAAAAAGTTTATAAAGTATATACACGCTTACTGTTGGTGAAAGTTTTATTGATGATTCACCCAAGTTTCGTACCATACATATTTATTTATTTGTTAATAACTCAACTTACCTCACACTATTACTCAACTTACACCGCTGGGGCAGGCTGAGCAGCTCCGCAAACTTTAGACAATATCTTTTCAAAAAATCAAAAACTATACTTTTTTAACGAAATTTTAGCAGGTTAATTTATCTTTCAAATATTGAAAAAATTATGTTAATCCGACGCACCGTTCATGAGATCTGTTATATTTAGTAAAAATCGCTCAACTTGCCCCGCTCTACCCTAAATAGAAAAATATAAGCAAAAGGTTTCCAATAAAATGTTTGAGGGTTCTACAGTTGCAAGAAAAGATAAATTTAATTATTTTAATGCAGGAATGGAAAAAAGAGTATTTCTGCCTAGGAACTAAGTTTTTAAGTAATGTCTCTTCTCGTTTTGCTAAAAATTTAAATCTTGGAAATGCTTTATATATCGGAAAAGTATTTTCAAGATAAATTGAATATGAAACTTTTTTTTTTCAACAAGTTTGTATTAAATGCATAAATTTATTTTTTAAATTGATATTCTGAATATTTTTTATTACACACCTTCAGAGTTTCTTGCGGCTGGCCTAAATATAATATATATAGGGCCTCTTTTTTTGCGGGGGGCTCTAAATATATTATATCTCAAGACCCTTGAACATTTAATCGGTCCCTGAAATTAATTAAAAATAAGTTTTTCAAAGGTATGACTTAATAAAAATAATAGTAGTAACAATTACCTTCACAAATTTACAACTAAATAAAGTAATCAAGGTAACTAAAAAAAGATCATGAAGATCTTATCATCAGAACCTTAAATTTTTTTAAAAAGCATTTATAAACTTTTTACAATGACAAGATAAAATAAACTAAAAAACTTCTTACAATAATGAATATATATATATATATATATATATATATATATATATATATATATATATATATATATATATATATATACATATATATATATATATATATATATATATATATATATATATATATATATATATATATATATATATATATATATATATATATATATATAAATAAAAACATATATATATTTATATATATATATATATATATATATATATATATATATATATATATATATATAATAGCACGATATTTTTAATTCTTGAAATACTTTGTTATATAACATTACGTTTTTAAAAGATAAATTTTGCAATAAAACTCTGGAATGAATATTAAAACTTATTGTTCGTCATGAAGAAGCTAGATTATAATTTGCAAAAGAACACATGTTTTAGCAGAAAGAGTGGCATCAAGTTCTCTTTAATGATAAAAAAAATTTCAATCTAGATGGTCTTGATGGCTATCAATATTACTGGCATGAACTTCGAAAAGAGGAAGAAACTCGGCTGAGTCGTAACTTTAGTGGTGGAACTGTTATGGTTTGGGGGGCCTTTTCCTTTTCTGGAAAACTTTCACTTGCATAGATTTTAACAAAAATGAATTTACAGGACTACATTGACTTATTAGAAGTTAGTTTGCTTCAATATGGTGAAGACTTGATGGGTGAAAATTTCATATCAACAAGACAATGCTGCTATCCATTCAACAAGGCAATGCTGCTATCCATTATTCAAATCCTGCAAAAGCTTGGTTTAGAGAAAAAAATATTCACGTCATTGAATGACCCGCATGCAGTCCAGATCTAAACCCAATTGAAAATCTAAGGGAAATATTTTCTAGAAAGGTTTATGAAAATGGTTAGCAATTGAAGTAATGAATCCACATTGGAGCTGAAAACTCTTATCAGAGAAGCTTGGAATGAAATATCTTATCTATAGAAACTATCCAAAATATCCTTAATATTCATACTAGTCACAAGGATAGTGAATATTTAAAATATTCACTATCCTTTTGACTAGTATGTAAAGTCACATATTTGAAGTCAGAAAGCAATACTAAATATTAGATCAGCGTAAAAACAAATATTTTCTGTATTATCTAAATATTTAAAAAATTAATATTTTCTGTATTATCTTGTATATAACGTAAATGAGGCTAATTCTGTTTTCTCCACAAATTGAATACATTTGTTATTAATTAAACATATCAATTTATAAATTTTTTGATTGTAATAGAAGATAATTAGAAATAAACTAGATTTAATAATTGTTTCACTGCCATTTTTGTTAAATTAGAACGCAAAATAAAAGTGAGGCTAATTCTATTTTCTCCGCAGTATTAACGTTTTTTTATTTCATTGAATGCTTATTTACTGAATCATTTTTATTGGTTTCTTATTTATACTTTTTGACTAAATATATTCGTCCTCAATTAAAATCAAAAGACAATGGGATAAAAGCAATATAAAATATGCTATATAATAATAAAAGAGAATGTAATAAAAACCATAACGGAAATTAGTAAAGTTTCTCATTTTAATATGATTTACTTGTTTATTCATGTAGGGCTTTTTTCACGCTATATGCATAGTTTTTTAAAGTTTCAAGTCTTATTTGGCGAAGACCAAATCTAAAATTAAAAACTTTTGTCCTAAAATGCGAGTGACATTCACCTATATAACATGATTTACATCATATACAAATTATGATAAACTAAAATAAATTTATAATAAACATATTTGTTGCGACATTTGGGGAAAAAACGATGTTTGGGGGAAGAAGTAAAATAAAAACCAATTTAACGGTAATTGACTTGCAACGTAAATATATATTGCGGTCGTAATAATTTACAGGTAAATTTTCTGCTGAACATATTAAGTTCTTTTACCAATTTTACTGAGCTCAACCCTAATATGTATATATATATATATATATATATATATATATATATATATATATATATATATATATATATATATATATATATATATATATATATATATATTCAAATAACACACACAAAAAAATTTTTATATTGCAACGCAATGTTATACTTATGATAAATAAATTGTAATGTAAATATTTACATAATTACAAAATTAGAATAAAAAACAAAAATTTTTTCTTGTCGTTGTCAATATTAAAATAAAATAAAAACATGTAAATTTTTTAGTTTCCATAAATAGATTATTATTTTTTTTTTTAAATGGTCGAAATAAATTTTCAATTAGTTTAAAAATTTATCGTAATCATAAAGACAGTTTCACTATATAAAAAAGTCTTTGCAAAGCATCTTTTTTTTATATAAAGAAATAATTATGCTGGCCGGACTATTTCGTCTTCGTTAAACACAATTTTGTGACATTTTCACATTCTTCACATACACGTACCTATATTAACTTTTTTTTTTTTTTTTTTAACTCATTGAAACGAAACACATTAATAATAGGCTAACGCAATGATCTTACTTAAGATCTTCCACAAATATTTTGCAGATTGAAATGTCTGAACCAAACCTGTTTTTAGCAATACAGGCTAATTTTCCACAATCAGATTTTTTTACTGATGATATGATTAGTTTACTTGAGTTATTTTCTATAACTATTCTGTCATCGGTTGAAGTAGTTAGCAACACATCATTTAAAAACCATTCAATATCTGAAGGAAATAACACGTTTGCTAAGCATACAACTTCTAGCTTTTCACCCATATGTTTTGATAAATTAGACGGCAGCCGAGTTAGGAAACGTGGTTGCAAAAATGTTTTAGAAAAATAGCTATAATTTTCTTCAGAATCGTCGATCGCTTCATCAAAACTGCTTAAATTAATGTGCTCATATGAACTATACAAACTGTGAGCTGAGTTTTTAAAATGATTTTTCTGAAAATCGTTCTCTGTAAAATCTAAAATGTTTTATTAAAATTATTACATTAAAATAGTTATAATATTTAAAATATGCTTATAGAATATAAGACAACCATATTTTTTGATATTATATAGGTAAAGTTATATATACACACACACACACATATATATATATATACATATATATGTATATGTATATATATATATATATATATATATATATATATATATATATATATACATATATATATATATATATATATATATATATATATATATATATATATAAGTACTTACGCTCTGCTTTGGTTACAGCATTGTAGAGCTTGTAAAAGTTGGAAAGTCCACGATCATTAAGTTTTAACTTGACCATCCGCATGATGA
Organism: Hydra vulgaris; assembly: GCF_038396675.1. NCBI lineage: Eukaryota > Metazoa > Cnidaria > Hydrozoa > Anthoathecata > Hydridae > Hydra > Hydra vulgaris. The sequence goes on from NC_088922.1 coordinate 41,381,566, forward strand.
AGATTAAACAATTTAGGCAATACTATAATAAAAACAGACATACGTCCATCGTGCATATAGCAACTTAAAGTTAGTTAAAAAAAATCTAACAATGTTAAAATAATCATATGGTATGACGAGTTTCAACAAAATCAGAATAAAACAAATTGATTATAACTTTCATATCTTTGACTAATTCTAATTAAATCATACATATCACAGGCAATAACTTTTTAGCACAATTTTAAGCAATAAAAAAGAATTTCCGTTTTCAACTTCCGATTTTAACAAAATTATCTAACGTTACTAATAGATGTAAAATTAAAGACAAATTTCTCGCTTCGCACGCATTTTTTAAAATGCTAGCATTTTTTATATCAATAAAAAAAATCTGCTCTTTAATGCTTGCTGATAAATTTTAAAAAATTCAAGCGTTAATTGATAAAACATTAAACTATACTCAAATTAACTTCTAAACATACTGAATTTATTTTGTTGATGATATAGCTATATTTAGTTACATTATATTTCGTTACGTTGTATTGCTAAATAATTTAGTAATAATTACCGCACTAAACAGTAATTTTAACCTAGTGATATATATATATATATATATATATATATATATATATATATATATATATATATATATATATATATATATATATATATATATATATATATATATATATAATGTAAATACAACTTAAAAAGATAGAACGTCACCAAAAATCTGCATCAAACGCATTGCTGCAAATCGCAAAAAATTAACTTTTATATAAAAAAAATGTTTTGTGTTATATTCTAGTTGTTTTGAATAATGACTTTGTTTCTTTTTTAGTTACGTTAGCTCAGGGAGTAACGAAACGCTGAAAAATACTGCGTTTATATATGTCAGGTATAAAAGTGTGCTTGTAGCATATTAACTATTTTTTATAACATTCCTGTAATAAAAAAATCATACATTTTCATACATTATTAATATCGATTAGCGATAAATCATACAATATATTAATATATCCATAGCAAAAACATTATATATATTGCGACTGTTAACCATTTTGAAATTAAATTGATAATTACTATGATACCCATAAACAAATTAAGAAAGTTTAAAGTTGAGAAAAAAGAACTATTAGTAATCAGTGCATTCATGAACGCATGTTTTTTAAAAGATTTTTTTTGTAAATGTATAATTTCAAGTTATGTTGTTTTATGTTTTTTTGTTATATTAAAAACTGTTTATTAATAATGTAGCTACATTCGAAACAATAATCTTAAAATTAAAAAAAACATAATCATAAATACATTTTAATACATCATTTAGTAAGTATTCACTTTGCTGTAAATAAAAACAAATAATTTTTTTTAAACAAAGTTGATACCTATAATAAATAAGATAAACTAGAGTAAAGTTCTTGCCGTACAGTGATTTATCATCCATTAAATCCTATATTCTTCATTCAATGCCAAATGGACCAACATCCAACATGGATCACTAATCCTGAAAATTTTAGCATAAAATTTTTTGTGGTTTTATTAATAGTATCTTGTGATACAGTCGTTTGAAATTATTGATTTTTTCAAAAATACAAACTTCAGTTGAGAAAATGTTTTAGTCATATTTTAAAGCTCAATTTAAAAAAAAAAATTTTAGAAAATCTTTTTGTTTTTGCATTTTTATTATATACAACTCTCAACTTACTTTAGTAAAACATTGATATTGAAGTTTTTTTTCTCTCATTTTATCCATAATGGCAACCTAAAAACCCTAAAAAATCATTCACAAAATGTTGATACTTGATTGGTTAATATGCAAAATTAGCAATTTAACAAGTGGCAAGATATATTTATTTAGTTTCTATATACGTTAAGCTTCCATCTTTTCAGAAATTTACTGAGAGGTATTATAAAATCTTAAAAATGACTTAAAATGACTAAAAATTAATAGAAAAAACTTCAAACAACAGAAAATCTAGGATCAACACTGTTGATACTTTCAACTTTCATGTTGATACTAATAAATTTATTTAACTTTATTACAGTGATTTCAGAAAAAAATACAAAAGTTAACTTTTAATTGAGCTTAATTTAAACTAGGGATTTAAATAGCCTCTGTCAATATATTTTTTAGCATGCTAACTTTTTAGCAGAACATTCTTGTTTTAAAAAAATTTATACTTCTCTTTTGATTAACTTTAATAGTTGGTTATTGAATATTTCATTTTGCTCTGTGTGCAAAATGAAATAATCAATAACCAACAGTTACGTTTGGTAAACGAAACCAACCATTATATCTGGTACACGAAATGCCTATACTGACAAACGTAGTATAAAACGTACACATAAAAAAGCTTAGTAATTGCATTCATATAAAATAAGATTTAAAAAAAAAAATATTGGTGTACTTTAGTTATCACTTTATCTTTATTCTGTAAAATTCTAAATTATTTATTCGGTAAAATCTGACTTTACTCTTCAAAACTTTAAATAAATGTATTTTTTTTTTTAGATAATAATAAAATATGTTTCACCAATGTAACTCAACAGCTACATAGGTATAACATTGAAATTTTATGTTCAAAATGTAAGGTATATAAAATTTAAACACTTTGTCATCATCATTAATAATTTCATTATCAATATCATTAGATAAGTTCAAGACTATGTATGACGGATGTTTTTGTTGCAATCCATTTCGCAAAAGCAAAATTTCACTAAAATGACATCAACTTAATGATTTATTTAAACGATAAATTATGGCAAAAGATTAAACTTAACAAATCAAGACTGTTACAATAATTTGCCAGGTACCAGGTGCCAGCTACCAACGCACTAAAAAAACTTGCCATGAACCAACGCTCTAAAAAGGTATTACTTTGTTTGTAAAGCCCTGTTAAAAAAATAACGTTTAACTAATGACAAAATAATGCAAAAATTATATTTTACCTCCAGCAATTCTTCCAGCTAATAATTTTATTGAAAAAGGTTGTCGACAAATCTAACAATCAAAAGGCCATCACTGTAATCATAATATTACTAGACTTTATTGAAAAGCGTAGTATTACTATCTTTTTATTATTTCTTTTTTGGAAGATAATGAAATTAATGTAGCGTATGCTTATTGTGCGAAATGGTTTTTGGTCGCATAAAAAAGATTTTTGTTGGATTTCAAAAACTTATTTTATGTAGAATTGGAAAATAAATATTACACAATTTATTGTCAAAAGTTTGAAACAATAGTGATATAAGCAAAATAGAATAGAAGAAGGATTGAAAACTTATGCCTTTTTTTTTTTACAAATTTAGCCAGGTACGAATTTATGTAAAAACTGTAAAACAATTATTGCTGGCAGCTTTTAGTGAAAACTCTGTTGATGGCAACAGCTAGATCGTGGCTATAATTTGCATCATAAAAAAATTTTGATAACTTGATATTGTCAATTGGGAAGGGAAAATCATTAACATAAGAATAATTTTAGTCTCAAAACTATTGAATTAGTTTTCCAACAACAAAGCTGATTGGCTTGAAAAGTATACTATTGAATTAGTTTTCCAACAACAAAGCTGATTGGCTTGAAAAGTATACTATTGAATTAGTTTTCCAACAACAAAGCTGATTGGCTTGAAAAGTATACTATTGAATTAGTTTTCCAACAACAAAGCTGATTGGCTTGAAAAGTATACTATTGAATTAGTTTTCCAACAACAAAGCTGATTGGCTTGAAAAGTATACTATTGAATTAGTTTTCCAACAACAAAGCTGATTGGCTTGAAAAGTATACTATTGAATTAGTTTTCCAACAACAAAGCTGATTGGCTTGAAAAGTATACTATTGAATTAGTTTTCCAACAACAAAGCTGATTGGCTTGAAAAGTATACTATCGACCTAAATCTGTTGATACCAGAAAAGTATACTATCGATCAAAATCTGTTGATACCAGAAAGTATACTATTGACCAAAATATGTTGATACCAGAAAAAAATTTAAAGACGTCAAATCTTATACTATAGATTACAAGCCTGTTCAAGATTTTAGGATGAAGTACAGAAAAAAAAATAACTTCAAACATGTTTTGAAAATCAATGAACACCACATCAGCAATTTTTCCTTCAATGTGCCGAAAGATATTTGAGATCCACATTCTGATAGATTGGCCGAACTGACATTGCACCAGCAGCAAGGATGCTTACTTGAATGGGATTGATTTCCAGAATTTATATAGGACATTTTTAGATCACATAAAACGTAAATTGCCACTTCATTCACTTGAATAATATTCATCAACACTTTAAAATTTTCGTATGTTTCGGATAGATTTTCAACGATAGCAGCAATAAGCTGACGTTTAACAACTGCGTCTTGAGCTATAGAATCACTTTTTTTTTTTTGCTGAAAACTTTTTGTTTTGTCACTCTTGTGAGTTATCTTAGTAACAGCCGAGCTCATTTTCAAAAATGATCCTCCATCATCAATTCCATGTTTATAAAAATGGTTGTAGCTGTAATCTCTGTTCAGCAGTACTTTGTTAGTTAAATCCTCAAATTTTTTGCAGTGAACAACATCTTCTTGTTTTTCATTCTCTCCTTTTGTTGTTGCAAAGCTGACAACTGAATGCTGAAAGAGTCCTTGCAATGTATTTCCGGCAGCGTTAAATTTTTGGTTAAATTCTTTTTTAACCAGTCGAGTTCCTGATGATTTGTCGAAAGTTGAAATAAGTTTTATAATTTTGTGATAGATAGTTTAGTGTTTAACTGCATGTTTAACAACATATGTGCTGTAAGTATATGGTTTTTTGATTATATTGCAGATTATTGTACTAATAAAATATAATAAGATATAGGTAAGCTGCTGATTGAAATAACTTTCAAACTGGCATTTAACAATGTATAATAAAATAAAATAAAAATAACAACTATAAATGTAAATAACAATTTTCACTGCTTAATATTGTTGAACTTTATTCAAAAAACGTATAATTAAATATTCAAAAAATGTATAACTACCTGGTATTACTGGAAATAATCTTTCTCTTTTGGCTTGGCTTAGCAAGACTTTTTTCCCTAAGAGAAAAATCTTTTGCCTTTAACACAGCAGATGCATTTTGCTCTGCTCCAAATTGATCTTCCTTGACCAAATCATCCTAGGTTTGGTGTCTTGTTGCAATTTTACAGGAATGATCAGGGCCTCGAGCTGTCACAAAAAACAATGCGTACACCATTTTTCTGTTGATGGAAAGGAAAGATTTAAAAAAGTTTCAAGTTTGGAATACATGCTATCTTTAAGATTTATTTTAAACAGTCTTAAAGAATGCTTTTCATTAAGTTTAAGCTTTCCAATTTGCCAAATAGGACAACCATATGCATAAAACGCTCGTGTCAAAAGCTTGAAAACTAACGTAGAGAAGGAGGGGGGAGGGGAGGGGGAAAATCCTTAAAAAGTACAGACTGGCTTCTAAAAAAATTAAAAAAAAGGTCCTCAAAACTAAAATTTACCCGACTAAATTGTATCAAATACTCGACTAGCCGACTAAATTCGTTAAAAAACCCGATTATAACTTGAAAATCACATTCTTTGGGAGAAGGAGGGGGGGGGGGATAGGTGGAACACACCACACACACACACCCATAAAATCACCTCTAATCACCATCATCTTTTTTATGAAAAATGGTGTGACATGAGATGCAAGTACCACCTGGAATTCGTTCATCTGCTTAATTTATGTCACTTTTAATAAATTTTTGAATTCTTGTAATGATAAAGGCATTTAAATATCTGTCACCTTATCTCATGCATAACAAACATAAAGTACTTCTACGGTCTTCGTGACATTTTGCTTTATTAGGCTTTGTAATTTATTTCTTTAAATTTTTTTAATTTTAAAGCTAACTATTTTCTTGCAGCAAAAGTATTTTTTTTTTGAATGTGTTTAATTCACATTTAATATTAATCAAAATACCGCGATTAATGGTTGGTTTTTTTTTTAAACATCTTCGCTTCCAACAAGGCTGCAAGCAGCCACTAATTAAAGTTGGAAGTTACTGAAAGAGAAAAGATAAAGATTGTAGTGCAAGATAACGATTGACAGACGACTTGAAAGATTGCAAGTTATATGAATCAGGAAAGATGATGAAGGAAGCGAATTCCAAAGAGCTGATGTTCGAGGAAAAAAACTAGACGAATAAGCGTTTTTGGAGCACTTAGGAACAGTCACAGAAAAAGGATGACACTTAATTGAATGACGAGTAACACGAGAATGAATTTTAGTAGATGGCACAAGAGACGCTAGCTCTTTAGAGCAGTGCCCATTATAGTATTTGTAGAAAAGAGAAAGAGAAGCAACATTACGACGATGTGATAATGGTTGGAGGTTGGCTGCAAGAGCAGGTCCAACTATGCTTACATTGCGTTTTTGCAACTTGTCTAAAAGAGAAAGGGCATCATTAGAAGATCCGCCCCAGATATGGCAACAGTATTCCATACAAGGCCGGATTTGAGATTTATAGAGATAGAGAATAGAATCCGAAGTAAGAAAGTGACGAGTATTTAAATCAGGTTTAAAAGTTAAACTAAATAAAGATTTAGTTTTCTAATTTATTTTTTTATTACCAAAATCTGATATAACTTATTTAATTTTATTTTTGCTTTTAATGCTAAACATAAAAGTTTTGAATCAACCTCAAAATAAAAATATAACAGCTCAAGTGTCATATCATATTATAACGTAAAATCGTTTTATAACGTAAAATCATTTTATAACGTCATATATTATAACGTAAAAATAAAAATATAATAGCTCAAGTGTCATATCATATTATAAATTAAAAAGTAACCAGTTTTTCCAAATTTTTATTAATTACCATAATCTGCTGTCAATTGTTTATTTTTATTTGCGCATGAGGTAAATCTTTAATACTCAAATTATTACAGTAAAAAATTTAAGTTCTACCATATTTTTTTTCGTTTTTTAGAATAATGGCTATGCAATGAATTGAACCCCCTCAAATAAGGGGGTTGTGAATTTTACATGTTCACCGTTTCTAAACACCAAGAGTTTTGTTGATGAAATTCAAAATATTTACAAAAGCTTTGGTCTTCAATAAAATAACGTTTTTTTGTACCAAAATAATAATTTCCTTAACGGGGGTCAAGCGGAAAAATTATTGGTGTACTTTTTCCCCCAAATTCTTAGGGTTAAGTTCTGAGCATAGTATAAACTCCAAAGTTTTGAGTTTATACTATGCTCAGAACTTAACCCTAAGAATACAAAAAATCCAAAAGCTACCTTTTTTTTTTAAAAAAAAAAAAAAAAGAGCAGCTGTAGCGCGGTGATTAGCGCGCTTGCCTCAGAAGTTCGAGATCCGTGGAACCGTGGAGATCCGTGGATCCGTGGAGCTTAAGATTTTAGGCTTTATCAATTTAAATAATGCTTTATGACATTATAGAAGGTTTTAAACAACAACAAATAAATCTTTTTATGATAAAGTTATGCAACTTGATTTTTTATGTAAGAAAGGGAGAAAATCTACAAGCAAAGACATTTTTAAATTAAGAAAAGTTGTACTTGGATGCGTCTGAGTGCATCAAAAACGTAGTTTATAAAATATTTTAGGTTACGCTCTGAAAGTCTGATAAGTATTCTCTCATTCTCTCATTGATTTATAATAGCTGAAAGTTCACAGTTGTGTTTGAGAAGTGACGTTAAACGTCACTTCTCAAACACAACTGTGAACTTTCAGCTATTATAAATTATTACGTAACAGAAAAATTTAACAATTTATCAAAAAATAAACTAATTTTTATTAAAATTTTATATCATGTTATTCAGGAGTTCTTTACAACATAGTTGAAAAATGTTACAAAAGTAAAAATATGGTCAAAAATATTTCATTATATTCTTTTTTTCATTATATCCTCAATTTCATTCATCTGTTTTTTATTTCTTTATTAACTCTACATATTGCGCACGAATAAAGTTTAAATAATTTATAGAAGAAAAAGTTTCGAAACATAATCACGGAGCAGGTAAGTTTGATGAAGTGGTAGCCGCACATTGCCCTCATGTGGCTGTAGTACTTATACCACTTAAGTATCATAAATACCATAGCAAAACATGGCTCATATCTACGCTATCTCGTATATTGGGTGTGGCTATTACATGCGGCGCGAATGAAATTTTCTTTTGGGAAGATGTTATATTTAACTTTATGGAATAACTTTACCGAAATGTCAACGAAAAATCAAAAATTATCTTATTAGAGATTTGTTGAACTGAAAATGAATAAACTTAAAGAAAATATAATAGTATAAGAAACTGCCACATGATAATTGAAAATTAATGTTCCATGCTGATTTTTTGATACGTCTATTAAGGTGGTAGATCAAACATTATCTAAAAAAAATGCCTTTTCACGTTTATCAAGAAGACACAAAATATAAAGACTATTTTTAAAATTTTTTATGCAAGTTCGCTTTTTTTTAAACCAAATTTAATATATTTTTTTTGATAATATGACGGATCTATCTAATTTATCTTCCAGGGCTATGTAACACCCCTAGCAATACTTTTTTTAAACTAATTTCTTAATTTATTGTTTGTTTACTAAGCAAAACATATAGAGGGTGTGAAAAAACTTTTCAAAAAGACATTATTGATTTTTTATTTTTATGATAGCCGGAATAAAACACATTAGTAAAAGTTTTACTAATGTGTTTTATTTTTTTATAGGATTAAAAGCTAAATAAAAAATTAATTATAAATAACTGTAGTTTATTTATATTTTTATTCATAGACTTATTTTAACAAATTCATCAATAGAAATATTTTTGATTTAAGTTTACTAATCTTTGAATTTTTTAAACGTTTCTAAAATGAAAAAAATGGCTTTTTTATCACAGGGGCGGATCTAGCATTTTTTGGTCTAATTTTGAGATAGCTAACTTCCAGACATGGAGCAAACTCCAAACATTTTAATGTTTATACTTATGTCAAAAAAGAATACTTTGCAAAAAAAAAATAGCGATGATTTGAGCCTGGGAACAAAAAATCCCAAAAATTCCCCTCTCCTTCCTCAAACGTGAGAGCAAAGTTTTAATCCCCTGAATTTGAAGGGGTTACAAATTTTATTTGTTCATAATTATATTCAAAAAAATTTTATGACCAAAATTATCTGGTCATAATTTTTGAATGCAAAGAAATTATATTATACTATGTATATGATTACATTATTATATTATACCATACTATGAAACTTAAAATTTATTGATGAATATATGTATATATATATACATATATATATATATATATATATATATATATATATATATATATATATATATATATATATATATATATATATATATATATATATATATATATGCGTTTAATTATTGCGTTTATATTATTTGAGATTAAACTAATAAATATTAGTTTAATCTCAAATTCAAACGTCAACTTCTATCTGATTGAAACTTAAATCTTTTATTCTTTGTAAATGATTTAAAGAATACTTAATAAACAAATGTTAATCAATGTACAACAATTTTGTAACCTCATACCTGTTAACGCAATAATTAAAAAGAATTTACTGAGAAGAACTTCAAAAAATAGTTTAAATGTGTTGTTAATGATTTTGCCAGTAAGACACTTTGTATTAAAAAGTTGTTTTCTTATCAACGTTGTACTTATACAATGTTTTCTTTTAAATGATTACAAATCGTAATGTGATAGTTATTTACATAAGGAAAATAAAAATGTCTCTTAAATAATTGATTAATGTGAAACTTTTTTACTTTGATTTCTAATAGCTAAATATAAATGCAAAATCAAGTCATCATGTTGTTACTACCTGTTTAACTTTTCTCCTAATTATTTATCCGAGTTATAAGCAGTCACAGAGCAGTTACTTTTATTAACAAATTAAAATGTTTATCTTATTTTAGACCATTTGTGTTGTGATTTCTTTGTTTGCTAGAGGCTGACTTCTTCCTTTTAAACGCCACAATACATTGTCCTTTAAATCTTCCAATTAAAGTTCAAATTGATTTCAATTAATTTAAGGAAGGGCTAAAAAAACTCGGAAATTTGAAAGGAATTAAAAAATTTTGGAAATACTTTTCAATCTGCTGTATCAAAAATGACAAGGTTGCCCATTCTTTTCTAAGTTCTTGAAAGCTAACAGCAAATGAAAATGCTATTTTCTGAACAGCCTTTTTTGAAAAACTCGAGGTCAATGCTACTCTCAATAGTTGGCATCTATTCCCTTAAGAAATGTGATTATATAGCAGTACCAGTGTCTCTTGAAAACAAATACAATTTGTATTCAAATAAAATCACTTTTTCCAATAGAAAACTATTACCCAAGAGCCACATGATCAAGGAATTTTACTCTCAGCTACTCTGACTGTAATTTATTTATAAAACTGAAAGTTAAATAATTCGGAGATTATTATTTTCTAAAATCATATTTTGACAAACATTTTATTTCTTGAAGGCATTTTACTGGTTGATAAAGTTTGTTTGTTGATATTTTAGGAAGGTATTATATTTCACAAATCTGTCGACTTCTTAAATAAATTGATTAAATTGGCTAAAATGAATTAGTAAACAGTTTGCGTTCAATAATTTGTGCTTTGTTTAGTCGAGAACACTTTTTGTATAAAGCATTACCCGTAATAGATTTAAATGCAAGTTATCATTGTGATCAAACTATGCAAACAAAAAAAATTTGTGTTGTTGGAGTTATTAGCTAAACAGGACACTGTTTAGTGCACATATTTCAGTAAACTCCTGAAGAATAGAGAAACATAGATACACTAGAGCAAACTTTAGGCAAGTGGTTATAAATGATTTTGAACAGATATATAGTTCAAAAGTAGCCAATAAAAGAGAAGGAATGGTCAAATTTGAATTACGTTTGTGCATATATGTTTTTATTGAAAAATATGGGTGATTCAAAATATACATACTTGTAAGAGAATATGAAGGCTCGAATTTTGTTAATGAACTATTGTAATTAGAATAGCAAAAGAATCTCAAATTACTTATATAAAACACGTGCGGTCTCGTTGCTATTTAATTTAATGTGATTAACACAGTTTAGTATATATCATCGTTTTGTATTCAATTTAGTTTATACGGTGTAGTGGAATTATTTGTTTTGATATCTAGTTTGTATTTATCACAGAGCACCGCGAAAGAGTATTTAGCTAGGTTCACGCCTCCTTCCTCACCAATGTCGCTTAATGGGCTAGAGCTGGCGTCGAGCCTCTGACCTCTTTGTTTTGAGTCAGAACTTTAACCACTGCACCACAGTGTTATGAAAATATTTTTATGGAAATTTAGTTATGGAGTTATTTTTATATTAAAATTTTTTATTTAATTTCATATTTCATTAAACTTATTCTATACTTATTCTAAACTTATTCGGTTTCGTGTAGTTATATGTGTAGTTATTCGTGTATTTATTCGTGTAGTTATTCGTGTAGTTATTCGTGTAGTTATTTGTTTTATATTTAGTTTGCATTTTTAGTTTAATTTACTCTATACGGTGTAGTTCCATACATTAGAATATTACTTATGATTGTAGAAGAACTAATATCATTTTTGTTCTCTAACAAAAACATAAATGACATCAATTCTTTAATGATTTACCTAAAAAATAAAGCAAGTAAGAGTCGAACATTAGAACATTGGATAGACTGCCTAATGAACCAATCAATCAATCAATTCATGTAATCAATAAATACATACATTAATGTATGTATACATACATACATGAATACACACATACATACATACATACATACATACATACATACATACATACATACATACATACATACATACATACATACATACATACATACATACATACATACATACATACATACATACATACCTACATACATACATACATACATGCATACATACATACATACATACATACATACATACATACATACATACATACATACATACATACATACATACATACATACATACATACATACATACATACATACATACACATACGCATGCGTATGTGTATGTATGTATGTATGTATGTGTATGTATGTATGTATGTATGTATGTATGTATGTATGTATGTATGTATGTATGTATGTATGTATGTATGTATGTATGTATGTATGTATGTATGTATGTATGTATGTATGTATGTATGTATGTATGTATGTATGTATGTATGTATGTATGTATGTATGTATGTATGTATGTATGTATGTATGTATGTATGTATGTATGTATGTATGTATGTATGTATGTATGTATGCATGTATGTATGTATGTATGTATGTAGGCATGTATGTATTTATGTATGTATGTATGTATGTTTTTGATAATTTATACACCAGGGGTAACTGTCAAATGTGTAGTAGAATGGTTATGTCTAAATCCGTATTGTAATTTATGAAAACAATTAAAGGTATCAAAAAAATTGTATAGTCTTTTGTCCATAGTTTTCTCAAATATTTTTCCGATGTTAGATAACAAAGAAACAGGTCTGTAATGAGATGGTTCAAGCTTTGAACCATTTTTGTGAATTGGAATAATATTGGCAAGAATTGCCATCGGAAGAATTAAGAGTTGAAGTCGGAAGACTGTTGGGGCCTATGCTTTTCTTATCATTCATCGAGGAAATAACTGTTTCAATTTCTTCTTTTGTTACAGATTCAAGGAAAAATGAGTTTTGGGAATTTAAGGAAATCGATAAACTTATTAATTAAAGGTTCGATTTTTTCAGAAATATTCACCGATATATTTAAAAAATATTCTTTAAAAAAATTATCGATAGTTTTATTATCCATAATTAAGTTGTTATTGCTCATAAGTTTAATAGACTGCTTTTGAGTGATACTGTTGTTAATATTAATTATTTCTCTCATTCCTTTCCATGTATTTTTCATATTGTGTAAACTGTTTTGGAAGAAAGTTGAATAAAATTTTTTTTTACTTATTTTTAATAAATTACTGATTTTATTTCTGTATGCTTTAAATAATTTAAATGTTCTTTCTTTTATTATAGTTGACGAATGATTAAGAAATTTTGTGTACAGTTTATCTTTTATTTTAATTCAAAATGCCTTGAGTTATCCACGGTATTGAATTAATCCATTTTTCAAGATATTTTCATACATACATTCATAGTTTTATTATTTTTCTCAAAATCGGCTTCTGAGCAAAACAGCCCTTTTAAAAAACACTGATTTATTTATTGTTATTGTAGTGGATCATTACAATACCGTTTTTTTTCCAGATATTGTCACTGTATTTTGAAGAGGAATTGCAATACAATATTTATTATTGTATTAAAGTATTACAATAACTGTAAAACAGAGGTATTGTTATTGACAATTTAACTATTGTTATTTTAATAATTTTTTTTTACAACTTATTTTCTAAAGAAATTATTACAATAATTTCTTTAGAAAAATAGAAATTGTTACAATTGCTACAGCCCGAACCCTAATTTTATTATTGTTTCAAAAACAAATTGTATAACCCTTGTCAATATATTTCTTTACAAATATATGAGCCTATGAGAGTAAAAGTGGACCAAGTCCAATTTTTTTCAAATGACCCTTATGTATGTAAAACTGCTAGAAATTTGCAATATTTTTAGAGCAAAAATGGACCTAGTCCATAACACATTTATTTCTTATTCAACAGAGGGCAGCACATTTTTACTCTAACAATAAATCACCAGGTATAAAGAGTAATAGTGGACCAAGTCCATTGATAGTGCTTTAATGTAAGAAACCAAGATTCAAGACCACATAAACTACACATTTTCTTAGGATTATTATTATTATATTAGAACAAGAATAACATTTGTACAGGTAAGATGCTTTAAATGAATATCTGAATATGGTTTTATATTAACATAGTGAAGTATACAGCACTTTCACACTTTATAAAGTGACAAAACTGAAATAGTTTGGTGAGCGATAATATAAGATTTATTCAATTGCTCTCAGCAGGAATATAAATATTGATTTGTTAGACAGTAGATATAATGGCCTGTCACGACCAAAGTTACAGCCTCTTTAGAAAGGTCTATTTTGTGGCTTTAATAACATCTAGCTAGGGGAGCACTTGCATGCATGTTGTGTACATGTACATTATTCTTTCTAATAATATTCTGAATGTATGTAATATTTAAAAAATACTTATTGTAGAATAGTGTAAACATGCATTCACGAGCCGCACACATGGTGTCACTGGCATTGATAAAGTGCAAGAAGGTTCAGAGATCTCTAGCTACAGATACAACAATTGCAGATCCTAACTTAGCAGCAGATATACAGACAGAACGTTCTACATTAGCAGCTGAATCTCCGATTATAGCCGATTGTAACAACTGAATCTCCGATTGTAACAACTGAATCTCCGATTGTAACAACTGAATCTCCGATTGTAACAACTGAATCTCCGATTGTAACAACTGAATCTCCGATTGTAACAACTGAATCTCCGATTGTAACAACTGAATCTCCGATTGTAACCGATCAACGCCCTCGAAAACGAAAACGTTGTGTAACGAACTGGAAGAAAAATGTGATTAAGCGCTTACGAAATACAGGTAGCGAATATGTAAAGCATGGCGGAACGTTACAAAAAGCTAAGAAATTAAACGAACATTATTTAATAAATCACAGTTGCAAAAACAAATGTGCTGAAAATTTGACTTTAGAGCAGACTAAAGCTCTGTTTGAAAATTTCTGGAAATTGGGAGATTTTGATGCACAAAATCTGTTTCTTGCTGGCTGCGTGAAACAATCAACAGTAGAACGTAGACGACCAAGAGTAAGAAAAAATAAAATTACGAAAAATGAAAAAAAAACATGCAAAGGATTTTGCACGAGTATACTCTGTGTTTGCAGATAATAAGCCCGTTACTGTTTGCAAACCATACTTCTTGGCGATATTTGACATTAGCAGCGGTCGACTAAATCGTGCGTTAGTCAACCAACGGGAGAATGGTGGTGTGTCAGGCAAAGATGGACGAGAAAAATATGATCACAAGACACAACGCATTCATGAGGAACACATCACTCGCATTAAAGATCATATTCGCATGTTTCCCACATATGAAAGTCACTATACTAGAAGTCACAGTGCATCTCGCCGCTTTCTACCTGCTCATTTGACGGTATCCACTATGTACGAAATGTATAGAGAAAAATGCATACAGGATTCAGAAGTTTGAATGAAGTTTATTATTGCCGGCAATTATCAGTGTATAATCTAGGCATTCATGACCTTAAAAACGACAATGCAGTGATGAATCTATGGCATGAGGGAACAGCCTCACGAGGTGCAGGTGAGATCGGTTCATGCTTATTGGCATATTGTCAAAATCTGGCAAATAGGGATATTACGTCTATTACAGCATTCAGCGACTCGTGCGGCGGCCAAAATCGAAATATAAAAATTGAACTGTTATGGATGCATTTGACGCAGACGACGAGTATTGAACTGGTGAATCATAAGTTTATGGTCTCTGGGCATTCTTATTTGCCTAACGATGCAGATTTTGGAATAATTGAGAGAGCAAAACCAAAATCCACAGAGATCTTTGTGCCAGAACTGCTCTATGAAGAAGCGCTTCAGTGTTGCAAGATTAAGCACTGATAATTTCAAGAGTGTGGAGCCCTTATTGAAATTAATTAAAAGTCGGAAAGTGGATGAGAGTGATCAGAAGGTATAATGACTGGATATGCAATGGCTGCAACTTAGAAAGAACGAGCCATACAAACTGTTCTTTAAATACTCTTTAGATGATGATGCATCATTCAGTTTCATTTCGCTAGCGAAACGCGGACGTCAAACGAATCTTAGTGAAGTGAGTTTGGCTCCACTGTACTGTGGAGCAACAAAACTGAGCAAAGAAAAATACTCAGATCTAATGAAACTGTTAAAGTATATTCCTCCCATCTATCATGACTTCTATCAAAAGTTGGAACACAGCGGTCACAACAAGGATGTACTAGAAGATGAACTGCTCGATGACAGCGGCGATGATGATCAGTAAATTCGTGTGGTTTTTATTGTACTGTTTGTAATAATGAGGACTATTTTTGCCGATAATTAGTAAATAGTAATTGTGTTTTTTTACAACATAGTATGAATTTGTACTACTTATCTTAATTTGAATTGCTATTGTAAACGAATAATATGAAATTTGTTCATGATTTTACACTAAAATGATTCAGCGATTTGTTGATTATGTTTAGAGAAAAAATGGACTAAGTCCATAACTATTATTATATTATTAATAATTATTCAAAAATTTATTTGTGCATTTCACATATCTTGTTGTCTAAGAAAAAAGATTTAAAATGATACTAGACATCAATAATATTACATATGGCTGGTTTATAATATATGCAAACACTAAGAACGCTTATTTCTAACAATATAGAAATATGGACTTGGTCCACCTTTACTCTTATGGGCTCATATATGTGTGTATATATATGTGTGTGTGTGTGTGTGTGTGTGTGTGTGTGTGTGTGTGTGTGTGTGTGTGTGTGTGTGTGTGTGTGTGTGTGTGTGTGTGTGTGTGTGTGTATTTATATATATATATATTTCTTGAGCAACGCAATAGCAATAATTGTGAACATATTTTAAAGAAAAACACGATATTTTTTAACATTGTTAAAAAATATCGTGACATGTTTCGTAGTTAACATACTACATTTTCAAAAGATAAATTTACAAATTTAAAACTCTGGATATAATATAAAATCAAAATTTGAAGACATTACAGAGAAATATTAACAGACAAATAGAATTGTTATAAACCAATAAAAATTATAATACAAATTATAATACCGTAAATAGCAAAAAAAAAAATAAAAAATTATAAGTTAACAAAAAAACAAAAAAAAAAACAAAAAAAAAACTAAATAGATAAGTTTATATTATAATGAACAGTTTGTTTATATAAAGATAGGTTTTCCCATTTAATATGAAGTGCTTCTTTAATTTTCAATTTATTTTTGTTAGAAGCAGTGTCCAAAATTTTAAAACAATTATAGTTACTTAAATTTTTACAACTAACAGATGAAATTATATGTTTATAAACATTAGATTGTTTGTCACTTGTAAGATGCTCATGAATTCGTGTTGTTAAGTGTCTGGAGGTTTCTCCAATATAACTGGCATTACATCCAGCACAAGAAAATTTGTAAACAACATTGGATTTGAGCAGCTTAGGAAGTGGATCTTGTATACATAAGCTGTTTTGTAATTTGTTGGTAGTGAAAATTAAGTTAATTATAACATCTTTACAATATTTTTTAATGATTTTATTAAATTTAAATTTAGTAAAATTTGAGTAAAACCCTATAAATGGAAGCTTATATTATCTTATATTATGGTTATCAATACTATTTATCACGGATGGATTTAACTTTTTATCAACAAATAATTTAATTTCAGTGTCAATTATTTCTGATGGATATTGGTTATTTTTTAAAACATTTAGATAGATTTTTTATGTCCTTATCAAATCCTAGCCATGTATTGTTGATTTTATACGTTCTATCAATTAAACAGCGTATAAGACTTATTTTATAACAATAGGGAACAAAACTGGAAAATTTTTATAAAAGACCAGTATATGTTTTTTTGTGATAAACTGATGTGGAAAGCGAAACAGACTTATTGATAAGAACATCTAAAAATGCAATTTGATTATCTTGTTCTTTTTTCATCGTAAATTTTAAGTTTTTATGTTGAATATTAAGATGTGTAAAAAATTCCTGAGCTTCAAACTTTGAATTAAAAATAGCGGTAACAACGTCCACATAACGTTTATAGAAAATCGGTATGGAGGAAGGCAATTACTAACCCATTTTTGTTCGTGAAACTTAATAAAAATATTAGCTAAAATTGGCGCTAAAGGAGAACCCATGGCAACGCCATCTAATTGATCATAATATTTCCCGTTAAATAAGAAATGAGAACCAGATGTTGAAATTTGAAATAATTTCTTGAACTGAGCTTTAGAAAAATATTTAAACACGTTTCATCTTTAAAGTAAAAATCAGTAGCTATATCTATAGTTTTGTTAAGTGGAATATTAGTAAATAATCTTTCAACATCATGTTAGTTATATCAACTTGTTTTAATTCCTCAACAAAAGAAAAAGAGTCACAGGTGGAATAAAATGTAGGTATATAAGGAGACAATAAATCAGAAAGATATTTGGCAAGTTTATAATTATGTCCCGATTGTTGAAATAATTGGTCTAAAAGGTGGTAGAGAAGAATCTTTACTGAGTTTGTGCATCTTAGGTGAAGCATAAATTCTTACTGTTTTGTTTACTTATAATTTTATTGTTATTTTTTTGCTATTTACGGTATTATAATTTTTATTGGTTTATAACTATTCTATTTGTCTGTTAATATTTCTCTGTAATGTCTTCAAATTTTGATTTTATATTTATATCAAGAGTTTTAAATTTGTAAATTTATCTTTTGAAAATGTAGTATGTTAACTACGAAACATGTCAAGATTAAAAAAAATCGTGTTTTTCTTTAAAATATGTTCACAATTATTGCTATTGCGTTGCTCAAGAAATATAATATATTTTTATAATATATTATATATATAAATATACACACAAACACACACATATATATATATTTATATATTTTTTTTCGGAAAGGCAAATTACGTTAAGTTGGTTGTAGTAATGAACCAATAAGAACTCTCTATGTTAAAAAGCGTCAAATTTAATTACTAATTTATAGCACATAACAATATATTTTCAATAAATTTTGTTTCCCTCCAATATAATTTTTTTTTTTTACAAAAGACTGTTGCTTCATTCCTTCATTAGGAACATCCTTAAACTATGTTTTAATAAAAAATCGATTTTTTTTAATTTTATATATTTTTTTAATATTATGCAAAAAGCCTATTTTCTTAAAATAAAAAGGTTCAACTTTTTATTATCATAACCACGTAATATATTGCTACCCCACAAGATATCGCATAAATAGTAGCCATAAAAATGTAATGACACTTTGAAATCTAAAAAAAATAAAAAAATAAAAATTATATATATATATATATATATAACATGTAATATATATAATATGTAATATACATAACATGTAACTGTTTTTCTTTATATTTATATTTTTAAGTGCCAGATTTATTTCTTGTGCAATCTGTTTTGCTGAGCATTTAGGATTTTGCTAGCAATTCTATAAATAAAATTATGATCAGTGATAGTTGTCTTTCTTGGTCGCTCAGAACGCTTTTTGTCAGGTGTTAAGAATACATTTTACAAAATTACTAATAACCCATTTTTATGGTAATATTCTTTTTTTTAAGTACAAACATTAACCGGTATTTTCAAGACAAGTAGCTTCAAGAAAAGCTGCTCATAAGTTTAGCTAGCTCTCCTTATAGCTTTTAAGGAGACCTTTTATAAATTTATTGCGGAATATTGTAAATTAAACTCTCCTTTTTAATGAAATATTGCAAAAATATATTTAAAGTAATATATAGTACCTTAAAAATTCGTTTTATATTAATTCATATTTTTTGGTTAATTCTAGATAATAATTATAATAATAATAACAATAATAATAACAACAATAATAGAAATCTGAAAAATTGCCATAGAAAACAAAACAATAAATCGAGAAATAATTCAGCATATTATTGACTTTAATATGGTAGGTCACTCTAATAATTGAAATCTCTCGAAGGTTAAAGTTTCACCTTCATGTCTAAGTAGAACTATTGCTGTTGAAGTTTTTGCAACAGACAATAGCCATCAACACTGAGATCCTAGATGAAACAGCAAAACTTAAATTAATCCCACAAAGAGCAAGCAAGTCTGGTGAATTATGCAAGAGACTAGATTCAACTGATGAAAAGTTACTTTAAAGATTTAAAAATTTGTAAAAGATAAATTGAAACAATTTTTTGATGATGGCTTCATTCAATTAATACACATATTAATGAAACTGGTAGTAATGAATTCCGAAAAATAGTGGGCCTCATTAAAATGCTGAACTTAATAATAATAATAGTAGTAGTAGTAGTAGTAGTAGTAGTAGTAGTAGTAGTAGTAGTAGTAGTAGTAGTAGTAGTAGTAGTAGTAGTAGCGCCCGTTTAAACGTATTAGATACAGTAACAAGTAAGAATCACAGAATTTTTTATAAGAAAATGTGAACGAAAATGTATGCAAATATCTAACTTATGTAAAACTTTAAATTATGTAATGTTCAAGCATATATCAAGTTAAACAGCTATTTTTGCTATAAATATATAACGTCAGATTGAAAATATTAAAAACACTTTGTATTAAGGGGCAGATTTGAACCCTTGCAAAACAAAACCATTGAAAGCGCACTAAACCACTGAGCTATCAAAGTTATGCATGTTAGAGGAAAACAAATCATTTTATAAATCTCTTATAAGCTCTACCTATGCGTATACGGTGTGTATGTTAATTTTTTTTGCTCTTAAAGCAATTTTTTTTAATGAATTGTTATTCCTACATTTAGCTAAAAAATATTGAATTAAATAAGGAATAAGTATAAAAATAATCGGTGTGAAATTGATAAGTTATAAATGGTTGGTTTGGTAAAGACCTGTATTTTACGGGACTGGACAGCTAGGACATATATATATAAGGAAAAAGTATAGAAAAGCTTGGTGTGGAATAGGACTTACAAAGACCTGCATTTTTACGGGTCTGGACAGCTAGTCCCTATTATTTCTGATAAGAAAAGAAAAAATTATGAGAGACCGAAAGAAAACATAATCTGGCATTAGGTATGAGAACTTCTAAACAAGTCTTTGATTATAAAGTGATACTAGATTAACTGTTTGGTGTAAAATGGTGTAAATGTTTAATAAAATCATGCAAAGAACCAATGTGATGGCTGCAACCAGAGCATTTATATTGTTTGCAAATTTTCTAAGAAAAATAAAAACCATGTCAATGAACTTTAATTTTAAAACTAAATAAAATTATTAAAGAAGGAAGAATAAATCGATGTGAGTTAGAATTGAGGCAATAAAAAGTATTCTGATAAATTACATTTACATGATAGTGGAGTATCTCCACAAGATAGTTGGAGTTAAATAAAGTCAAAAATGATCATAATAATGACAATAACTCATCAAATATATAAACAATTTCTAATCTAAACACTTTAAATATAAATCATATTGTTTTATCAGCATCGGAATTTGGTAAAAGTAACAAAGAAATAGTTTCAATAGATGACTCATAGATACTGATAGTTCAATGCAACATTAAAAGCAGTTTTTTTTTAAAGCAGGTTTTTAATCCACATTCAAGTGATGCTTTAGATCATTCAAAAAATTGAGAGATTAAAGTAAAGAGTAACAGAAGCCTGTAAATTGAAACATAACATCGAAATTAAGGAAGATGATATACAATCTATAATGTTTGATAGAAAGAAATTTACAAAAATAGTTATATATAATGATGATGGTTAATCTCTTCAACAGAAGATTAAAGAAGATCATTAATGTGTCTCTTCTGGGCTTGCTAAAAAGTATTTATTTAACTTAATAAATGATTTAAAGAAGTGATAAAGTCAAACACCTGGTGAATATTGCAGAACATATTGCTATATGATTGAATAGCTACACAGGGCTAAAAACCAATTAGTTTCTATTGGCTGAAATTCAACCAACCAAGATTTTAATTTTAGTTTTGGACGGAAAGCAACAAAGCACCAGTTCTTCCTATTTCAAATCACATCCCTAACCTTGATATTGTTTTAGAGCTAACTCAAATTAAAAGAATGTGTACAAAATAAAGAATGCATTAGTATCAGCTATTCCTTTATGATTTGAAGAACATTTAAATTGGCCCACAAAATCATATAGTATGTTTGAATCTTGCAAATAGAATGTTTACAATAGACAATAAAAAAATCTTTTACAATAAAAATTTACAATAAAAAAATTTCCACTAATTCTGATAACAAATTTAAGTTTTTTAATTACTAAACTAAGTATATTACCTTCTCAATCTCAAATCATGTGACAGAATAAATTGCCATGATAAATTCTGATAGTAAATTTAAGTTGTGAAAATCTTTTAATATTCAAAATTTAAAATTACTATCAGAATTTATCATGGGAGTTTATTGTGTTAAGTGAATTGAGACTAAGCTACTTAGTTTAGTAAATAAATAGAAAACACTAATGACTAAACTTTTTATTTTAAAATTGATTGCCTTTAAACTAAGCAAACCTGGATTCAGGATCCCAGTCATATATTTAAAGATTTTGGTTGGAATTTAAAAAAAAAAATCATAAAACTACGAAAAAATGACTAAACATTAATGTAAAAAAAAAAAAGATTAGTTTTCAGTATCATACAGTCAAAGAAAAGAAAAGCCAAGTGAACCTAACTTTAAAAATATTTTGAAAAGTGACCTATCTTATTATATAGAAGAATAAAGACAACTTTTTAATGAAATATCAAGTTTCATCCTTGTCATCCATCAACTAGCAGTTGTTAATGGAGTATTGAGTTTTATCTCTGTCATCAACCAATCAACTGCAGTTGTTAATGGAGTATTGAGTTTTATCTCTGTCATCAACCAATCAACTGCAGTTGTTAATGGAGTATTGAGTTTTATCTCTGTCATCAACCAATCAACTGCAGTTGATAATGGAGTATTGAGTTTTATCTCTGTCATAAACCAATCAACTGCAGTTGATAATGGAGTATTGAGTTTTATCTCTGTCATCAACCAATCAACCGCAGTTGATAGAATATAAAGTTTTTTCCCTGTCATCAGCCAATCAGCTGTTGTTAATGGAATATTAAAACCATCCCTGCCATCAACCAATCAGTTGTTGTTGATAAAAGATTAAGTTTCATCCCCGTCATCTAACAATCAGTTATTGTTAAGTTATTACAAATGTAACTCAAAAAAGCCAAAATAAAACTTAGACTATTTATAAAAGTTGTTTTTATTCATTTTAATAATAAAACCATAATGCTCAATTAATTAAAACTGTTTAATAATATTGAACACAGTCAAAAAGACAAAATTTACCTTCTTTTTTACTTGCGCATTAACTTCTAAATTGTTAGCAGAGTCAGACTTGGAAATGAATTTTGCTTTAAAAAAACAAATGATATGAGAAACAAATGTTTTAATAAAAAATTTTGTAGTTAATAGAACAAAAACAAACAAAAAAAATACCATATGTAGAACCTTCTACAGCAGAACTACGTATAACAAATAGTTGAATGATATCGAGAGAAATAAATAAAACAAGAACAACACATGCAAATACAATGATTGGAACAATATCAATTGATAATTTTTTCAATCCAAATACAACAGCTAAAACTGTGAAACAAAAGCAAAATTTTAAAACTACATAAAAAAATATTCAATTGAAAAAACATTTTATAAAAAAAAGCCAAACAACAGAAACCAAAAAGTTCTTATAACCTGCTATTAACCAAGATGTCATTCCGATAAATCTGTGAACCCAATTAAATATAACACGACTAAAAGAAATATCTTATAATTTACTGTTTTTATATCGCATATTAAACTAAAACTTGTATGTTTTATTTGATTTAATTAAATTTTTTATAAATACTTAAATTATATATATATATATATATATATATATATATATATATATATATATATATATATATATATATATATATATATATATATATATATATATATATATATATATATATATACAGTGTTTCACAGAAAGACATGCATGTCTTTATATGACCACGCATGTACAATTTTTGTTTTGCTGACTTGACCATGACTTTTAAATAGTTTGATAATTTTTGCGCATTTTAAAAATGGTGCTTAAAAATAAAAGTAAACTAAACAATAATGAAAATGAAAACCATAAATTGAAAAAAGAAAATAAATCTTAACCCAAAAGAGAAAAAAATATAAAAAGTAAGCTATAAACCAAATTTTTATTTTTTAAATTTAAAAGTGTTTCGCTTAATAGACTTGCATAAAGATTCTAAGTTAATTATTCCAATAATAATAGACTTGCATAAAGTTTTTAAGTTAATTATTCCAAACTGATTTATAAACAAAATTTTTACTAATTTTGTTGTAGTAAGTTATATCAGGAATAAATAGACTGGTGTGGGGTTTTTAGCGTACCATTTTATGTAAAAATTCAATGTCATTTGATATAAGCCCCTAACTAAAATTTAAGATTTATCTTTTTTTACCTTTTAAATTTAAAAAATAAAAATTTGGTTTAAAACTTACTTTTTTACTTCTTTTTTTCCCTCTTAGGTTAAGATTTATTTTCTTTTTTCAGTTTATGGTTTTCATTTTCATTCTTGTTTTAATTAACTAAATTAAAACTATAAACTTTTAGCAATTTTTTGCAATTAATATTTTCATGTCTAAATATTTAAAATAACTTTCAATACCCAGATCAATTCAGATCTAGGATCCAGAATATGAAATTCTTATCTAAAAAAAATTCTGAAATCCATATTTCAGAATAATGTTTTAAAAATTAATTAACAGTAAAATATAAATAACAAATCAACAACAAAAACATGAAATATTAAATGTAGTACAAAAACACTTGTTTTATACTGACTGTTATAACAGTGGCCGGTTCTAGACAAGAATTCAGGAAAGCCTTTCTAGGAAAGAATCATGAAAATTCTTGCTATGATAGAAAAAAACATGATTACTTTTTAGGATAGAATAATTGAAGGATAGAAAAGAAGAAAGAAATACATATATCCTTTCTGGCAAAGAAAAATGAAAAACTTGATAGAAATCGGATAGAAATCGTACAAGTAAAACTCATTTTCTTTCTAGCAAAGAAAATTGGAAAAACGTACTAGCAAAGAAATTTTAGAAAAGAAATTTTAAAAACGTGCTAGCAAAGAAATTTTAAGAAAGAATTTGCGCGCAATTTGGTAATTACAGTTATGATTTTTAATTGAATAAATGTTAAATAAGTATAATCTAATTCTAACAAAATCTTTGTGAAATAATAAAGATTATCTGAAATCTCTGAATCATTCATCAGTGATTCACTTTTATTATAAATGGTAATTCTGTCCTAGCAAGTTTTTTTGGATTAATGAAATAAAATTCTGTCGTAGCAAGTTTTTTAGATTTATTAAATAAAATCTTTTCCTAGCAAGTTTTTCGCATTTATTAAATAAAATTCTTTCAAAGCAAGTTGTTTACATTTATCAAAAAATATTCTTTCTTAGAAAGTATTTCAAGTTTCTTTTCAAAATTTCTGCCAAAAAATATTCTTTTGCAACAATTCTTTTCTTGTAAGGTTTCTTTATTTCTATCGTAAAACATTCTATTCTGAAATTATTCTTTCCTAGTTTTCTATCCTCATTTTATTCTTGTCTAGCATGGCACACCGTTATAGCCATAAAATTGCATTTTTCAATTGAATAACTTACTTTTTGTGGTCTGGTGCACATCGAAAAGTTGCAAGTACAGGCTTTAAATAAATAAAAAATTAAACATTCAACGACTTACACAATATATAGATATTAAATGGTTTAAGAAACATACAGATATTAAATGACTTAAGAAACATATAGATATTAAATGACCTAAAAAACATATAGATATTATATGAACTTAAAAATAAATAGATATTAAAACATATATATATATATATATATATATATATATTATATATATATATATATATATATATATATATATATATATCTATATATATCTATATATATATATATATATATATATATATATATATATATATATATATATATATATATATATATATATATATATATATATATATATATATATATATATAAATAAAGTGCATAATTAGTGTTATATATATATAACACTAATTATGCACTTTATTTTCTATAAATTTCACATTAATTACTGATGGTAAACTCTAAAAAATTCACTATGACAACCACTAACTTTTCAAAAAACAAAATATTAGCAGTAGAATAAGGATAAAAAACGTCCTCAATGTTTTAACTAAACACATAAAAATGTTATATTAGGTAACCAAAAAAGTTCGTGCGGTTTTTGGTAATTGAATTGTTTTTAGCATTTTTTACAACACCCACATCGCACAAGGCAAGTATCTTTGTTGCGTAATAGAACGCGTGTGTCACGCGCAGTTGCTGCATATATAGTGTAGGTTTGTAACGAGCTTACAGGAAAGGTTTTGTGTAAAGAAAGGATGGCAACCCAACCAACGATTATTCGATCTTGCTTACTTTACGAGTTCAAACTTGGAAGAAATGCAACACAAGCGTCCAAAAACATCTGCACAGCATTTGGAGAAGGTACAGTAAGTGAACGCACAGCACAGAAGTGGTTTCAGCAATTCTCTTCGGGAGATGAGTCCATCGAAGACCTGCCGCGTTCTGGACGCCCATTGTTGGTTGATGAGGATGAACTGAAGGACGCTGTCGAGTCTGACTCCAGCCAAACTTGCCAAGAACTTGCAGTGAGGTTTGCTGTGAGTGTTGAAACCATCCGCCTGCATCTGCATGCGATTAGGAAAGCTTGGAAGCTGAGTCGGTGGGTTCCGCACAAGTTGTCGATCGACAACAAGAAGCAACGGCTTACGATCTGCACATCACTCTTATCACGCCACAATGTTGAGCCTTTTCTTGATCGTTTATTGACATGCGACGAAAAATGGATTGTGTACAACAATACCAAGCGTTGCTACCATTGGTTGTCCCCCGATGACCCCATCCCAAAGACACCCAAGCCCAATCTCCACGAGCGGAAGGTTTTGCTCTGCATTTGGTGAACTACAGCTAGTGTGGTGCATTACGAGCTGCTCCCAACAGGCCAAACCATTACTGGACTGGTCTACTCAGCACAGCTGCAACGAGTTCACGACCTGTTGCTTGTAAAGCAGCCTGCACTGGTGCACAGGAGAGGAGCTCTGCTTCTCCACGACAACGCGAGACCGCACACCGCTGGCGTGACTCAAGACAAGCTCCAAAGCCTTGGTTGAAGGAGTTTGCCTCATCCACCATACTCGCCAGACCTCTCCCCTACTTATTTCCATTTTTTCCTTTCCCTGGGAAATCATTTAAAAGGACAGCAGTTCCGAGAATAGGACGCGGTTGAAATGGAGTTGAAAGCTTTTATAGACTCAAAGGACCAAGAATTTTTTAGAAGTGGAATAAATAAGCTTGTTTTACGTTGGGAAAAGGTTTTAGATGCTAATGGTGACTATTTTGATGAATAAATGTACTTACTTTTGTCGTTTTGTGTGTTTTTATTATATATGGAAAAACCGCACGAACTTTTTTGGTTACCTGATAACTAAACACATACAAAGTATTTGCATTTGTGGTAACACTTGTAGTGGCAGAAATATTGTTTTGTAAACAAAAGATACGAAGTTCAAACCACATTAATGATACTAACATGCTCGACTTGATTCTCTA
This sequence comes from Hydra vulgaris, assembly GCF_038396675.1. Taxonomy (NCBI): domain Eukaryota; kingdom Metazoa; phylum Cnidaria; class Hydrozoa; order Anthoathecata; family Hydridae; genus Hydra; species Hydra vulgaris. The sequence continues at coordinate 41,409,044 of NC_088922.1, forward strand.
ATAAGAGACCTTATTAACCAAGAGCTGTATTTTTGAGTTGACAAGTGAGGTAACACATTAAAAAGGAGAAACCTCTTTGGCCTTGGAGAAATGAATATAAAGAAATTTAAAATTTTTTTAAAACAATAGAAAAAATAAAGAAACAGTGATGTGATACTATTGAAAATGTATCAGTTGTTTGGAGATTCAAATCTGATTTCAAGACACATGATTTTTGTGGCATATGTTTAAGGCAACTGGTATGATTATTTGATAATTTTTATATAAGAAAAAAATTACTAACACTTTCAAATGCCTGACAATTTAATTGTTTGTTTACTCATAACTACTTTGATTTTTGATTTCAAATCAAACAAATATTATTACACTTTTTTTGATTGAATGATCTATCATAAAATAATAAACCCTAAATAGCTTTATAAATAACAAACTGCATAAGCCTGACTCCTATTAGAGAACCCAAAGATTTAACAACTTGTTACTACTGAGTAACCACAGTGTTCCTTGAACTATGGTGTTAGACAAACAAGATTTTATTTATTATTAATATTTAGATAATTGGATTAGTTGGTATGTAGAAATTTTAATAATATAAAAGTTGGTGTAAAAAAAATTAAACAACATCTTTTGGCCCTAAAATATATTTCAATTTGTTGAATTTTGACACAATTTCAAATTATTATTTTTTAAATAAATCATTTCAAATAAACCCGTTTTATGTAAAAATAAATAAGTATAAAAAATATCTTCTTTCCCTGTTTTTCAAAGCACTTCAGCTTTTTTAAACTTACTACTTCATATAAGAAACAAGAATAAAAAAACTCTGCTTTTGATAATTAAAATTGAAAGTTAATAAATCAAGAAACTACTTGATCAAAATATTCAAAAGTGTGGAGCATAGTTCAGGGCTTGTGATGAAGCGAGCGCGATCGCGTTCCGCTCGTAAAACGCGCCCGTAAACGGTATTTTCAAACGTTCTAGGCGCGATAAAAAACGCTCGGTCAGCTTATAACGAGCGTATAAAATAACGCTCGTCCAATAGTTCAAGATTATTTTTTTATTTTCATAAAATATTTAAAAAAGATTTTTTATTAAAGATATTCTGTTATCAAACAACTGATATAAAACACGGTGCATAGGAACATACTCTAAGACCTTGCAACACATCCCCAGAGATTTTATTTTTGATTATCATTAGAAAACATTTCCTCATTCAAAAAATGTAAAAGACAACTTTTTTTAGTGGGGGCCTGGGGAGAAAACACACATTTTAGGGCAGTGCCCAGGAATTTTATTGTTCAAGATAGGTAGCTAATAAGCATGGGGCATACTCAAATTTTTAGTATGTTGATACTGGTAGCAAATGAGGATGACTTGCAAAAAATTAAGGTAATTGAAGCTAAACCAACCCCACTCCCCAATCCCTAACTGCCCCCTTCCTAGAACTACATCTCCTTTAATCATAAATTTTTTTTTTTGTTCTATCATAAAGTAAATCAAAATTCATCGACAGATTTCAAATTTCATAAAAAAATCTCTTTTCGTTTAAGATTTATAACAATGCAAAGCCTAAAATTACCCCCTGAAATAACCTTAAATGGTCTCAACTTTTAAACGAAAAATTTTTTTTTGATGTAATTTGAAATCTGTCGATGAACTTTGATCTAGTTTAATATAAAACAAGCAAAAAGTTGAAAAGTGTTTTTTGGAACCATACCCTAGGGGGGATTTGGGGAATCTTCTCGAACACCACAAAATCATGCCCATGCCCCATATTTAGATTTTAAGAAATATTTGTGATAGATTTATCAATTTTATTTTTTAATGTTTTTAAAAATTTTTGTTTAACATTAAAATTTACAGACGGATAAGTAATTTTTATTACTTTCTATTTACATTTTTATTGAAATAAAAACAAAGCAAAGCAACCTTTAATTATTAACAATTAGTAAAAGTTAGCAGTTGCTAATTGTTAACAGTTGCATAATAACTCTTTGCACGCGTTGATATACGAACTGAAAGCTTGTTTTTAGCCATTTTATTGACATGTGTTTGTAGGCATTATATTGACATTTGATTGATATAACCGATATATCATGCCAATATTATCAATCCATATCAGAAGTTTTTATTTGAAGCATTCATTTAAAATGCCTAAACATGCAAAAAAAACATAGTGATTTTGTAAAAAAATTTTGCATTTGCTGCTTCAGGAAAGGCACGGATTTAAGACTAATAAATAACCCTGAAACAACTTATTTAAATCTAAATAAAAAGAAAAATGACTACTCAAACCTTATCAAAACTATATTCTGGAAAGATTATTCAGCGGATAATCCTGACCTTCCTACCATGCTTTGCTCAAAATGTAGAAAAAAGCTTGCAGGGACTGATCCTTACTTCATTATGCGGCCGTGTTATGAAGGTAATTATAACTATATTGATGTTTAATTTACTACATTTAAAATTTAGTTTCGCTATTTTAGTTATTATAGTTGTCATACAAGTGCTATAAAATTTAGACCTGAATACCAGAGTTATTATAGGGAAAAAATGTGAATGTTTTATTTGTGAAAATGGGCGCAAATCAAAAATGGAAAAAATATTGGCCCCAATATTTGATTGTGTTTCGGGAAAGCTTGTTTATCAAGGCGCTGAAGATGTTTCAAATAAACCTGCAGAAAGACTAGTTTGTCAACATTGTTATGCCCAAGTGGGACAGGGAATTCCACATTCCTGTACGAAATTAGAAAGACAAAAGAATTTGACTGCAATTGTAAAATCAACATCCCCAACAACGGCAAGGAAAAGTTTTGTCCAGCTCTATCAAAGATTTCAGCACAAATGACTCAGAGAACACCTTAGTTTTGAAAACCTTTGGTCCGAAGCAACTCACTGTCTCTTTCGGAAAGACTGAGGTTAAGAAACCTTTCTTTTCTTTAGATAAATTGAACAAACTTCAATTAAAACTACATTCCAGGTAAATTTTTGTTGCTTAAAAATACTTTTAAAAATAAATTTGTTATGAGTTTAAAGCCAATTTTTGTAATAACTTTATTATGATTTATAAGTAATCGCAACATGATTGAAGTTGCACGATTTCTGAGAAGTGAGGCAGGACGAAAAAGTGTGGAATCCGGTTTCAATATTCAACTGATTGAGAACAACGAAATAATTGGAAATTTATTCAATTGTGATAAACTCCCATTGCTATTAAAATTAAAAGAAAGCGAAGAGGTAAGTAAACTATTTCCAAAAAAATTATTTTATAGCTAGATTGCAATTTGTATTATTCATTTTAATTTTTTATGAATGTATAGTTGGTAGAAAAAGATACTCTTATTGTGTATTGCAATGACATTGAAGAACTCGTAGCAATGGTACTTCATCACAGAAGTCAAGAAACAAATGATGTTGATATCAAATTAGGTGTAGATGGAGGTCAGGGATTCCTAAAAGTTACACTGTCAATAACCCTAAAACCAGAGTTAAAAAATAATAAAATTCCAGAGAAACTGAGCAAGAGTGACGGATATGCGTGCAAAGATTCTAAAGATTCTCGCGTCCACAAAACTATTATATTGGCCATTTTGCCTTCATTGAACAAAAAATACCATAACTTGCGGTTAATATTGGATAAGCTAAACATTTCATCCTTAGATTACACAGTATCTGAAGATCTAAAGATTTTGCTTCAAATGGTTGGAAAACAAACTGCAACATCAAAACACCCTTGTCCGTATTGCATGATGTCATCTCCTGACTTTCAAAAAGCTGATCATTATACTCTAGAGTCTTTGTGTACATTGTACGACCAATGGATGGCTGATGGTGCAAATTTAAAAAAAGCTAAAAAATACACTAATGTTGTTAACTCCCCTTTATTAACAGGCAACAAAAACAAAAAAATACTAGAACTTGTAAATATTCCTGGACTACATATACTGCTAGGTGTTGTAGACAAAATTTTAAAAGAGATTGAAAAAAATTTATTTGAAAACAAGGAGTGTGAGTTACAGTTTGTTAATCAATATCTGTCTAAAATAAACATCTGCAGAGTGTCCTACCAAGGGCAGCATCGTTTGGAAGGCAATGCTTGTCATAAATTGCTTAAAAACATAGACAGCTTTGAACTGTTTTTTCAAGAGTTTAGTCTTGGAGTTTCCGCTGCCAAATATATTAAGGTACTTAGAGATTTTGAAAAAATAGTCCATGGTTGTTTTGGAAAATCGTTAAGCTCCACGTATGTTAAAGATCTAGAGGAGTTCTCTACGAGCTATAGAAATCTAAGGGCTACAATTCCTTTGAAGGTACACATAATTGAGCAACATGTTATTGAATTTATCAACATGAAAGGTGGAGTCTTTGGTATGATAAATAACTTTTAAATTTGATTAAAAATAATTTATAATCTTAGTAATTAAATACTCTATTTCAACAGTTGAATTGTAAAATTTGCATAATTTACGACGAATATTTATTAAATAAACTTGCATTTCTTTTGTACTTCTACTGTTCTATAGGCTTAGGTTACTGGACTGAACAAGCTCTTGAATCCATTCATCAGGATTTCAATCAGTTTTGGCGAATGAGAAAAGTTGGAGAGCACAGCCCAAACTATATAGAGGCGCTGAAAAACGCGGTTGTTGCTTACAACTACAAGCACTTTTAAAGTAGCTTTCTATTTGCAGGAATGCAGTTTGTAAAAAGTAAAGTGTTAAATCTCCTATGAACAAACGTTTAGTATGACTTTGAAATGTAAAATATCAATCATAATGTAACCATAAAAATCAGAGTTTTTTTTTTTACTGTAATAAATAATTGTAGCAAACCCTTCTCGACCCCTTATAGCCCTCCCTACAGTATGGTTCCAAAAAACACTTTTCAACTTTTTGCTTGTTTTATATTAAACTAGATCAAAGTTCATCGACAGATTTCAAATTACATCAAAAAAAAATTTTTCGTTTAAAAGTTGAGACCATTTAAGGTTATTTCAGGGGGTAATTTTAGGCTTTGCATTGTTATAAATCTTAAACGAAAAGAGATTTTTTTATGAAATTTGAAATCTGTCGATGAATTTTGATTTACTTTATGATAGAACAAAAAAAAAAATTTACGATTAAAGGAGATGTAGTTCTAGGAAGGGGGCAGTTAGGGATTGGGGAGTGGGGTTGGTTTAGCTTCAATTACCTTAATTTTTTGCAAGTCATCCTCATTTGCTACCAGTATCAACATACTAAAAATTTGAGTATGCCCCATGCTTATTAGCTACCTATCTTGAACAACAAAATTCCTGGGCACTGCCCTAAAATGTGTGTTTTCTCCCCAGGCCCCAACTAAAAAAAGTTGTCGTTTACATTTTTTGAATGAGGAAATGTTTTCTAATGATAATCAAAAATAAAATCTCTGGGGATGTGTTGCAAGGTCTTAGAGTATGTTCCTATGCACCGTGAAAATATAAAAAGCACAACGTCGTTCTCTTTTGCACTAACGTAATGAATGAATGAGCAGTTTAAAGTCGTTAATCGTCACTAATTTCAATAATGGAATGTGCACGTGGAAACACAATGTGAATACAAAAATGCGCAAATAAATAAAAATAGAAAATTAGAAAACCATTGTAAGAAAATTAAAACTGCGGAGTATTTTTAATCTTGTGAAAATACCCAGTCAAATTTATTTGATTTATTGTTTGTAATATTCCACACATCGTTTATGATAAAAATAAATATTAATAATAGAGTAATTTTTAAAATTAGTTTTTGTTCGTAGTATAGATTTTTTATTAACTATTATTTATTTTAACTCAAATTTAAAACGATTCTGTTGTTTAGAATGTTCGCAATTAAGGACATTCGAAAAGAAAAAAAAGTAATGATGTCAACATTTATTAAATAAAAAGCTGATAGAATATAGCTATAATTTAGATACATAGCTATCTAAAAAAATTAAATAATTAATTTGAAAAAATATCAAGAAATATAAAAACCATTAACCGTTAATTAAGTTTACAGAGTAACATTTTAAAACAATATATCAAAACAACGAAGCAAAACTAAGTCACTAAATTATACTTCAATACTAAATCAATATGAAGTTTTTGTTTGATATTATTTTTTTATAACATAAATAGTTAAAAATAAAATCGCGATCTGACAATATACAAGAAGTTTGGAAGTATAAAAATCTCTTTCGTTGAAGTAGTTTCATAAGTGTGATACTAATTCAAACATTTTTTGAAGAAAAAATTATGTAACAAATAAAAAAAGATATAAAAAAGAAAAAGCTTTTTATAAGTATCGCCTTTAGGAATTTTCATATTCGCGCTCGCCGATGTTATCTCGAGCGCATATAATCACGTCCGATGAAAACATATTCTAATTTTACGAGCGCGATATAACACGCTTGACGATTTTCTTCATCACAAGCCCTGATAGTTACTTTGTAATTTTTTAGTGATGTTATTTTATAATTTTCAGTGTCTGACAAAATTTTATGTTAATCAAAAATTGTCAAAATTTATAGTTTCTAAAGAAATGTTTTTTTGTAAAGCAGCAAGAAAAGATAAATAATGAAAAATTTCACCTGCAGTAGACCAAGAATAAATACAGAAAATCCAAGCGAATGATGTATATCATTCTAAAAAAGATTTTTATTAAAAATCAACAATTCAGTCAAATCATTAAAGACTTCAAAACATTTTTTGTTGAGAAAAAATTCTTACCAGGTACAACTTTCCTTTAAAAAAGACTAGAATAATAATAAAACCAACAATCATGCACAGCAAAGCCGAAAGCATGAAGATGTGATGAATCTGAAAATAATAAAGTTAAAGGATAATGTCTACAAGTATTAAAAAGTGTATAGCTAAGCTAAACTTACTCGAAACCAGGCATCTTTGCCAGCTATTTTATTAGTTAAAAATGGTTTCATGTAACGGGACATAAATATACCACAAGTTACAAACAAAATCCAAGACAGCACCATTAGACTTCCTAAACAGCAATTTGAATAATTTTCATAAAACATTTTATTTGAACAATTATAAAACTAAAAAATGAAGATTAAAGTACAAAAGACAAAAGTAATAGCAAGAAACAAAAAAAAAAAAATTAAAAAAAAAAAGATTTTAAAAATGTTTTTAAAACTTATTTAAAACCAAATTTTTAGATAACTAGGAAATCAGCAAAATATTGCAAATGGTTGAATATTGCAGGTAAAAAGATCTAAAATGTATTAACTATTGCATATATTTATATGCAATAGTTAATATATTTTAGATCTTTTTACCTGTAGTTGCAAAAAATTAACTTTGTATTCTTCATCAAAAAAGAGTTTATGCTGAAAGTTTCAGAGTAATATTTTAATCAACCATTTCAAATTCACAAGAAATTTACAACATTCTTTTCAAAATAACATAAGTTCAACAAAAGATTTATAAACTTGATATTGTTCTTCAATGCTTGCAATCCAAGTTTGCAATGCAAGCAAGACAAAATGCCTCAAGGAAGGATATTTTAGCAGGACAATGACCCAAAGTATACTTCAACCGTTGTGAAAAACTTTTTCAAAACCAATGAAATTTGATTAATCGAATAGCCTTAGCAAAGTCCTGACCTTAATTCTTTTGAATGTCTATGTAATTCTATTGAATGTCTATGTAAGCTCATTGATCAATAAATTTCAGGTCGAAAATCAACAAGTAAACGTAATTTATTGAATACTCTGAAACAAAAATGGGGAAAAATCAAAATTATTGTGATTGTGAAGCTGGTGGATTCAATGCCTTGTCAATCTCAAGCAGTAAACAATGCTAAGGGCTTCCCAACGAAGTACTAAAGCAATTTACTTTAAAATAAAGCATTTTCAATTTTAAAAATGTTTAAAAAAAAAATCTAATTCAAGTTTTTTTTTTCTGTCCGGATACTTTTGCATGCGCATATTTTAATTAAATGAACTTTCAAGATTAGAGTGCTTAGATTTAGTAAAAACTCATTGTTTTTAGATTTGTAACCAATTTCTTGACATTTCAGTGAAAATTTGAAAGAAATTGGACTTTTCATTCTAAAGTTATCTCAAGTTATGCTCTTGTCTAGTTACTTTTGCACGCTACTGTATAAAATAAGATATAGTATTTACAAAGGGTTCACTTTGCAAATTGAAGAAAAAACATAAAATAATTGTTTTGATGCAACTCATTACCTTTTTTATCTTTTTTTTTCACTTTGAGCTAGGTTATAAAAAACCACCATTCAAGTTCAAGTTGTAAGTAAGTTCTTAGTAAGTTCAACCACTATTCTCTATTCATAAACTATAGTGATTTATAAGTCAGGAGTTACTAGAATGTAAAGACTGTGAAAATGAATACTGTGTAAATGTTAAGACTGTGAAGCATCTTGAGTTTTGCAAGTCAAAACTCAATTGACCTAATTTTGTAAAGAATTGTGTGTGTTCAAAATAACTTTTTGTGAACAAAATAAGCATTTAAAATAAAAGAAATCTGCATATATAAAAAATTCAGCAAAACAAATAAATATAAAAATAAATAAAAAGTTGAGCTAGACAAACAAATAAACATATCAAGCTTGGTGAAAGCTTGATTGTTTTTAAGTTTTCAAACTAAAGCATAGTATACTTTTTAACAAAAACACATAAAAGCGTAAACTTAACAAAGAAACAATTTACCATGAGCTTTTTTCAATTGAATAGATAGAGTGTCAATGCTTACATCATTAACTACTTTAAAATTGATTGCATTACTAGATATTTCATGACCATTGTGGTAGTCAGGAAAATTTTCTGAAAAAAAAATTAAACTTTGTATTATTAAAAAATATTTACAAAAAAAAAACAAGCCTGAAAAAAAAATAGCTCTGATAATTCTAAAATTAAAAAAAATAATTAAATTCTGTGTTAAGTGTGATGAATGAGTTATGTTAGTGGAAACAGAATTTTATAAAAACCATGGAAAATCAGCAAAAACTAATGTGGACAAAAAATATTGTAGGCGAAAACAAAATTTGGGAAAAAAGGTGGAGAAATTTTACCAAAACTTATTAACTCATAGAAATCATTTCAATTAATTTTTTTGTTTAAATTGATAAAAAATAATATAAACTAAACAAATAATTATTTAAAATAAACACTCAAGTATAATAATCAAATACTTTTGTGCATACCTCATTTTACATTTCTTGTGAAAAAATTTCTTGTGAAAAAATTTAAAACAAAATGTTGTGCATATTTTTTTGTTTGTTTATGTAATTCACTACCCATAGGCCAAGAAAGCCACTACAGTCAAGGCTACTTTATTGTGATAACAACCCTTTCTCAACTCTTTAACTCCGAAACACGAACCTTGATGAACAAGGGTTGTATTTTATATTAGATATTATTATTAATATTAGATATTATATAATATCTAATACTAATATCAACTTGCTGATATTAGTATTAGATATTATTATACCATATTAACATAAATATATAGATAATATAAAGATATAAATGGGACATTTGAGCTTGAAAAGTATCTCACTTCTGCTACAGCAGAAACAGGGCTCTTAGTGGCTGGTGAACTTTAACCCAGATAAAACTAAACTTTTTTCAGCTAATCATTATTGCAACAACCTAGATCTTCTAATATTTATGGATAGTAATGTACTCAATGAGTCATCTACCTTTCGTCTTGTAGGATTAACTCTTACTTCTGATCTTTCTTGGAAACCATCTATCAAATCCATTGAAAATTAGCAGATGCTAATTTTCAATGGATTTGTATTTCTTTATTGTGCTCGCAACTTTTTTACGGATTCTATTCTTTATCTCTAGAAATCTCAAATCTGACCTTGTACTGATTACTGTTGTCATATCTGAAACATATATTCAAATGATACCCTTTCTCTTTTAGAAAAGGTGTAAAAACCCATTGTAAACATAGTTTGACTTGCAATTGCAGCTCTTCTCTTTCTATTTTCTATAAATACTACAATGGGCACTGCTCTAAAGCTCTAAAATTCATTCTCATGTTACTCGCCATTCAATTAAGTCTCATCCTTTAACTGTGACTGTTCTTAAGTGCTCCAAAAATTCTTATTTGTCTAGTTTTTTTCCTTGAACATCAGTTTTATGGATTTCGGTCTTTTAATCTTGATTTCCTGATTCATATAATTTGCAATCTTTTAAGTTATCTGCAAATTGTTATCTTGCTTTATAAACTTCATTGTTTCTTTTCCAGTAACTTCCAACTCAAAGAGTCGTTGCTTGCAGCCTTGTTGGAAATGAAGATGTTTAAAAAAGAAAGATAAAAAAATTAAGATAACTTAATATTGAGGTCTAAAATCCTAAACTTAATTTTATTAGATATTTTTTTTTTACTTTAAATTTTATTCATATACAGGAACTTTTGTTTCAGAGCCATACAGGTCATTACCAAACTTTATGTTAAACAAATATTTAGCTTGTGTTTTATTCACTATTATCTACAGGTTTTTATAAAACAACATCATATATTTGGTATCATTTTATGAGATTAGTAAAGATGGCTAATTTCATATGCATATGGCATCATGTAAAATGCATGTTATAATGTAATTATGTACGGTAAGTGTAGTGCACTATATAATATTTGATTATAAAATAATAAAATAAAAATAAGGCGGTAAACATATTGTTATACTGTCAATATTGATTTCTTTTACAAGATATTAAAATTAGGAATTTTCAACAAAATGATGATTTATTTTTAGATTTTAAGTTTGCAGTGTTTAGCAAATTTCTCAATTTTTAAAAATTTGACTTTTTCATATGCACGCACGCACACATATATGCACACATATATGCACGCACACATATGCACGCGCGCACAGACATTGTCATTACCTAGTACTCACATTCTTATTCATAACAGAACTTTTAATGTTAAAATTTGTATCTTTAGAAAACTAGAGGCATCATTGTTATTATTAAAACATGCATGGATGTCATCAACATAACTATTGTAAGTTATAGATTTTTAGTTATGAGGATACTGAGAGAGTTTTAATTTCTAAAAAAAATTAAAACTTTATATGCTGGTATTCTAATGGTAGATACTAACAATAAGTGTGGCAGGGTTGGGGTCAAATACATCTGGTCAAATACATCTGATCAAATACAAATACTTTAATTTCAGATTTCCAAATACAAGTTCAAATATAACTATATATAATTGGCATTTTCCAAATACAAACACATATATTTCTATTTTAGGTTTAAAAAAAATGTAAAGATTATTTTTAATACAATATTGATAAAATGGTTCACTAAATAGAAGAATGTAAACAAGTCTTTTAACAATTACCCCTTAAAAATAAATTTTTAATTTATTTTAGTGTTATAAATGAAAAAAACAAAACAAATCTCTTGATTTTTTGTTGTTGTAGAAAAACACCATAACAATTACATTTCAATCAATTACAAATGAAAATATTTAAGAAATTTTTTAATCAAATACAAATACACCAATTTAGCCCATAACTACCAAATACAAATACAATTTCAAATATAAATGCCTGGCGTGTGGGAAAGTTACTGTTAGGCTTGCGTGACTTTATTAGGCCATACATAATAGGTGGATGAACATCTGATGGAAATAGTTGTCTGTAATGTTTATTTTCTTATATTCTATTTTCCATTTTTTAAGCACTTTTTTAAAATCAATAAACAGCATATAATTTTTTAATCTTTTCATAAGTTTTTGTTTGATTTTTAAAGATTTACTTTTTGATTTTTAATAAGGTGCTTTGATTTATTTGTGTAAACCCAAGATCTTTGTAGCCAATCAAAAAAACAAACAAAATAATTTAAAAATTTCATTTGCAAAACTTTATAACTAAAAACTATAATAAAAGTCTTTTTAACTTTAAAATTGAACTTGGTAAAAACATTATTTTACAACACTAAATTTTACAACAAATTGATCAGTATAAGTTAATGATGTATTCTTATGACATTTTCTGCATTATAATAGATTAATGGGAATTTTTTGAAAAAATACTTTGCTAATATAATACAATTCCATTGTAATTTAAGATAAATATCTTTTAAATACCTTGTAAAAATTTGAGAACTCACATAAACTATTCGCACAACACATGTTGTTATCAGATTAATTTATTCAAGTCTAACATTGAATAAATTAATCTGATAGAAAAATATCCCATTAAAAATAAAAACTATGTGCTCCAAAACCACAATCATATGGTAGAATAAATCTTACACTATTTCATATATTCTGCTATTGGATAAAGCTTTTGCTTTGTCAATTTATTATTTAACTTTGGGACACATTGTCAGTGTTGTGTTTATTTTTTATACTGTTGTCGTTTAGATTAAATTTAGGGTGTGATTATTTATACATACTGTATGTATATGCAACTGGCTATATAAGCCATAAAAATAAACACATTTCTTGAATGTTCTCCCTATTTAAGTCAGTCAATGCTCAATCATTCCATTGCGATGAAGTAACATTTATTTTTATGGTATGTATAAACAGCCAAATGCTTATACATACAATACGTATAAATACCTACATCTGTAAGTTTAATTTATTAGAATAAGTAATACATGATTTCTTGCTTTAATAAATTCAAATCTAATACCATAGTATCACGTTTATAAAAATACTGTTCAAATAATTGTGTGATCAATAAAAACAATGTATCTGTTGACTTCTAGAGTATGTGTAGGTGACTGCTGTTTAGAAGGGTATACTTTGATCAAACTGGAACTTTTTAAATTGTTAACATTAAATTACTTATTTTATATTTATAAATGTCAGTGTTTGTTAAACAATTCTTATTTAATTTTAATGGAAACCTAAAAAACTTAATACCTGATAAAGAATTTCCAAAAGCAATTGCAGCATACAAAGGATAACTCATATCATATAAGTAATCCATATTTTTGCTAGACAACACTAAAGGCCTTTCGTATCTAAATAAATATCATTATAAAAATGTTTTTGGTCTTTTCCTCTTGAGTTAATAAAACTGTTAGTTTTTTACATTTTTTTTAAATTCAAGAAATACTCTTAAAAACCTCCTCCCCTCATAGCACACAAAAACAACTCAAGTTTTGCCATTTAATATATCTTATTTACAAAACTTTTGCTATTTAATATATCTATTTTACAAACAATATAGTATTTATCTATTTTTTAGGCATATATTTCTTTCAATTTTTTAGTTTATATATTATACAATTTTTTAAAAAACAATATTGCACTTTAGTAACCAACAAATTATTTTTATTTTTTTTTGTTTGTTTTCAAGACATTTTTTAACATCAAGTTAAAATAAAAAATATTAATTACCTACAAAAAAAAGAGTCATCGGGCAAGACTTCTGATAAAAGAAGTTTCACTTGGTCGACCTAAAATGAAAATAAATCTTTTTTATTGTTTAAAAAAAAATAAGTTATAAGGTAAGTACTTAAAAAAACTTACTTCAGAAACCCATTGTGGTGTTCCAGCTTCGTTTAAGTTGTTACCATTAAAATGACCAAAACCCACAACTTGTGATCGAGAACAATACTCACCACGAATTTTAATCTAGAAAATTTTAAATAAAAAAGAATTCAAAAGGTTTAATTTGTTCAATTTTGAAAAATTTTCTGTCAATATAATTTTTTTTCGATTTCATTTATAGAAATAGTGAGTAATAATTACTGAAAAAATTTACCATAAAATTATTGTTATTGTCTGGCCTTTGTCCAAATGCAACATATTTCAAAGACTTGCTTGCCCATAGTTGGAAAATAACTTTTTCTGAATTTGCGTCATATTCAAATGTTGCTGCAACTTTACAGTTTTTGATGCAACCAGCAGGCTTTAGAAAACAACTAAATTCTTTTCCACATTTAGAAAAATCCATCTTTTTGAATAAAGAAATATGAAATTAAAAAAATGACCATGCAAAAGCCACTAAAACTTAGAAAATGCAATTAATTTAAAAAGTCAAAACAGAATTGAATCAGTTGCACCAGCGCTAGTATTTATTATAATAAAATATCACAAACCAAGTTTTCAAAATAATTTCCTTTGTAGGCTACTATTTCTTCAAAAAGTGAGCTAGGGCAGATAAGTAAAATTATATTGAACAAATAAAGAATATTATTCAATAAAAATTAAATTTGCAGCAGTGGAAAAATACAATTAATGTTATTAATTGGTTTTCTAATATTAGTAACAAATTTAAATGCACATTTATACAATTTGATAATAATGATTTTTACCCCTCAATTACAACAGAAATTTTAGATTAAACAATAGAATCAGGAAATATCCATATAGAAATTATAGAGGATATAATTTGTCTAAAAACATTGTAGAAAAACTTTAAAACATTGTAGAAAAACTTTACTCTTTTACTATTTTAATAAGGAGACATAAAAGAAAAAAACCATGCACGAATGCTGTGATGTAACAATGGTAATTTACAACAGTAATTAGCAAAAACTTGCAAACTTGTAGGATTAAATAATCTGAATTCCCAATCTAAAATAATTCTAATCAATTAGTATCCTGATGATGGTTCAATAGTTGAAAGAAAAAATTGAAAAAAAAAATCAGGGCCTTAACTTGACAAAACCAGAAAAAATAATTTTCAAAGAAATTGGTTTTCCAATTGGAATTAACATTTACTTGAAAATTGTTAATTTTCTTAATGTCACATTTAAACTCTCAAAAACTCTTATATATAATTATATACCTAGTAAAAATCTTAACAGTGAATTATTGAATACTAATATAAATCTAAACAAAAATTAATAAAAACAAATTTAAATTACCCCCCTTCAAATTTTAAAGCAAATTATTGTTTCTGTTAATAATAGACTAAATCAAAACTCTTTCAATGAAAATATTTTTAACTCTTCTACCCGTGTGTAGAAAGTTGCACTTTATGCCCAGGGGTGTCTAAAACCATGTGTATGAAAATAATCTTCATATACATGGGTGTACAAACCTGTGTGTATGAAGATGCACTTCATAAAAACGGGTATACAAACCTGTGGGTAAGAAGATGCATTTCATCCACATGAGTTCAAACACCAGTGTGTATGAAGATGCACTTAATACACACAAGTGTACAAACCTGTGTGTATGAAGAGTATTTGTGTATGAAATACAAAACATTAATCACCCTATAAATGGAAATGCCTATCAAAAATATATATTTAGAAATGGATTATTTACTCACAGAATAATCTTGATAAACTATATATTGGCTTAACCAAAAAAAAATGGAAAAAATGTTACACCAACCACAAAAAATATTTTAAAACATAAAAAAATACTCAAAAAAGTGTCAAAATATATTTTGCAACTGAAAGAAAAAAATGTTAATTTTAAACTAACTGAATTATTCTAAAAACTACACTAGCCTACAAAAATAATTCCCAAAAGTATATTCTATGTGTATTCTATGTGTATTCTATGTTTATTCTGTGTAAAGTGTATTCTATGTAAAGTGAATTCTATGTGTATTCTATGTTTGCAAGGAAAAAAGTGTATTTTATGTTTGCAAGAAAAATAGTGAATTCTGTGTTTGCAAGAAAAAAAGTATATTCTATGTTTGCAAGGAAAAAAAAGTGAATACTATGTTTGCACGAAAAAAGTGTTCAATGTTTGCAAAAAAAAAAAAGTGAATTTTAATTTGCAAGCAAAAAAAGGTGTATTCTATGTTTGCAAAGAAAAATAAAGTGTGTTCTATGTTTGCAAGAAAAAAAAGTGTATTCTATGTTTGCAAGAAAAAAAAGTGTATTCTATGTTTGCAAGGAAAAAACAGTGTACTCTATGTTTGCAAGGAAAAAAAAAGTATTCTCTGTTTGCAAGGAAAAAAAGTGTATTCTATGTTTGCAAGAAAAAAACATAATCTATGTTTGCAAGGAAAAAAAGTGTTTTATGTTTGCAAAAAAAAAAGTAGTGTATACTATGTTTGCAAGAAAAAAAAGTGTATTCTATGTTTGCAAGAAAAAAAAGTGTATTCTATGTTTGCAAGGAAAAAACAGTGTACTCTATGTTTGCAAGGAAAAAAAAAGTATTCTCTGTTTGCAAGGAAAAAAAGTGTATTCTATGTTTGCAAGAAAAAAACATAATCTATGTTTGCAAGGAAAAAAAGTGTTTTATGTTTGCAAAAAAAAAAGTAGTGTATACTATGTTTGCAAGAAAAAAAAGTGTACTCGATGTTTGCAAGAAAAAAAACATATTTTAAGTTAGAAAGAAAAAAAGTGTATTTTATGTTTGCAAGGAAAAAAAAAGTGTATTCTATGTTTGCAAGAAAAAAAAACATATTTTATATTTGCAAGAAAAAAAAAAGTGTGTTCTATGTTTGCAAGAAAAAAAAAGTGTATTATATGTTTGCAAGGAAAAAAAGTGTATTCTATGTTTGCAAGGGAAAAAAAAGTGCACTCTATCTTTGCAAGAAAAAAAAACATATTTTAAGTTGGAAAGAAAAAAAAGTGTATTTTATGTTTGCAAGGAAAAAAAAGATTTATTCTATGTTTGCAAGAAAAAAAACCGTATTCTATGTTTGCAAGGAAAACAAAAGTATTTTATGTTTGCAAGGGAAAAAACAGCTACTCTATTTTTGCAAGAAAAAAAAACATATTTTAAGTTGGAAAAAAAAAAGTGTATTTTATGTTTGCAAGGAAAAAAAGATTTATTCTATGTTTGCAAGAAAAAAAAACATATTTTATGTTTGTAAGAAAAAAAAAAGTGTATTCTGTGTTTGCAAGGAAAAAACATATTTTATGTTTGTAAGAAAAAAAAAAGTGTATTCTGTGTTTGCAAGGAAAAAACAGTGTACTCTATGTTTGCAAGGAAAAAAAGTGTATTCTGTGTTTGCAAGAAAAAAAAGTGTACTCTATGTTTGCAAGAAAAAAAAGTGTATTCTATGTTTGCAAGAAAAAAAACATATTTTATGTTTGTAAGAAAAAAAAAAGTGTATTCTGTGTTTGCAAGGAAAAAACAGTGTACTCTATGTTTGCAAGGAAAAAAAGTGTATTCTGTGTTTGCAAGAAAAAAAAGTGTACTCTATGTTTGCAAGAAAAAAAAGTGTATTCTATGTTTGCAAGAAAAAAAACATATTTTAAGTTAGAAAGAAAAAAAGTGTATTTTATTTTTGCAATGAAAAAAAAAGTTTATTCTATGTTTGCAAGAAAAAAAAACATATTTTATATTTGCAAGAAAAAAAAAAGTGTGTTCTATGTTTGCAAGAAAAAAAAAGTGTATTATATGTTTGCAAGGAAAAAAAGTGTATTCTATGTTTGCAAGGGAAAAAAAAGTGCACTCTATCTTTGCAAGAAAAAAAAACATATTTTAAGTTGGAAAGAAAAAAAAGTGTATTTTATGTTTGCAAGGAAAAAAAAGATTTATTCTATGTTTGCAAGAAAAAAAACCGTATTCTATGTTTGCAAGGAAAACAAAAGTATTTTATGTTTGCAAGGGAAAAAACAGCTACTCTATTTTTGCAAGAAAAAAAAACATATTTTAAGTTGGAAAAAAAAAAGTGTATTTTATGTTTGCAAGGAAAAAAAGATTTATTCTATGTTTGCAAGAAAAAAAAACATATTTTATGTTTGTAAGAAAAAAAAAAGTGTATTCTGTGTTTGCAAGGAAAAAACATATTTTATGTTTGTAAGAAAAAAAAAAGTGTATTCTGTGTTTGCAAGAAAAAAAAGTGTACTCTATGTTTGCAAGAAAAAAAAGTGTATTCTATGTTTGCAAGAAAAAAAACATATTTTATGTTTGTAAGAAAAAAAAAAGTGTATTCTGTGTTTGCAAGGAAAAAACAGTGTACTCTATGTTTGCAAGGAAAAAAAGTGTATTCTGTGTTTGCAAGAAAAAAAAGTGTACTCTATGTTTGCAAGAAAAAAAAGTGTATTCTATGTTTGCAAGAAAAAAAACATATTTTATGTTTGTAAGAAAAAAAAAAGTGTATTCTGTGTTTGCAAGAAAAAAAAACATATAATAAAAAAACAAAAAGGAAAAAAATCTGGAAGACCAGTTGATGGGGCAGAGACAATGATATTTGGGTAAATTATATCAAAAGAAAACTGCTACAGAAAAAAAAAAGAATGAAAGAATTGATGATTTGAAAAATAGAATTATTGAGCTATGAGAAGTGAGAATGACTTTACTGAAGATATTGATAAACAAGAAGAAGTAAAGGACTAACTATGTTCAACTCAAGAAAGAAAGAGCTGAGCATATTCTAGCAATTATTCCTAAGAATACACTAGAACTGACAGCTTTTACAGTAGCTACTCAACACATACCCCCTGCTTCTCATCTTGCCATTGTCATTAGTTTTTTTATTAGAACCTGGTGTTAATATTGGTACAGCCCCTATTAGCCAGGGTTGGGGTCAAATGCATATTTGTATTTGAAATTGTATTTGATTAAAAAATTTCTTAAATATTTGTATTTGCATTTGTATCTGATTGACATGTATTTGTTACGGTGTTTTTCCACAAAAAAAACCGTTAACTAGGTTGACCACACTAAACACTAAAATAAGTTTAAAAAATTTTTTTAAGGGATATTTGTTAAAAGACTTGTTTTCATTCTTCTATTTAGTTTTACCATTTTATCAATACTGTATCAAAAAAAATCTTTGTATTTTTTCTAAACCTAACATACAAATATTTGTATTTGAGTTTGAAAAATGCCAACTACATATATTTGTATTTGAAAATCTGAAATTAACGTACTTGTATTTATATTTGATCAAATGTATTTGACCCCAACCCTGCTATTAGCCAATCAACTGAAAGAAGAACTCATGAAGCTATAAAGTTTATTAATAGTTGTGAATACTGTTGATTGTAAAAAATGCAAAAAATTTCATTTTGATTGTAAAATAATGAAAAACATAACAGATGGAGAACTAATAAAATTGAAAGAGAGGCAACATTTTTTCTACTCCTACATTAAAAAAGTAACAAGTATTAGAAATCAAAGGTATATAAACCTCCGTTCCCATTAACCAGACCAAATATAAAGTAGAGGCTTTGAAGAAAATTAGAGTTCTTGATAAAACTGTTTAAATCATTAAAACTGCCAATATGACTGAAAAATTTGTAGAAACTGTAGTTCTGGTAAGAATAGGTAAGACAGTGCTGAAATGCTCCTGTAAGAAACATGTGACATTCTAATGTTCAAAAAGCTAGAGGCTAATTGGAATAAAATCTTGAATGAAGGTATTGATTACTCTAATCTTTAGAATTTTGACTGGGAAGCTCCTACTGAGGTTAAAGAGGCTACAGATAGAACTAGAAATATTTCACATTTTACCAATGCCTTGTTAGTGTTAACAATTTGAGCCAATCTGAAGTACTGTCCACATCTTTTACCTCCATTGTAAAATTTATTTTTGATGAGAAAAAGACGTTCAATAACTGCAAAGCCATTACATTTTACTAATTCTATTGTTATAGTTGTAGCTGTAAATTATCCATATAATGTATATATACATCAAGCATGTAAAACACCCAATATAAACAACCAGTTTTATAAGTATTTGTTCTGAATTTTTTCCACAACCAGGAGTCTAATCTACTTTTAAAAAGAAAGTACAGCAGAGTAGAAAGTTACTTACTTAGCTAGTTTATTTCAAATTTTTTTTGAAATAAACAAGCTAAGTAAGTAACTAAATATTCAGTTTTTTAATAAGTAACCCAAACAGACACTGCATATCTAAAGTGTGATCTTATAAACACTTTATATAACTTGAAGTCATTTATTCGTAAGTCAAAGTGAATGTCTTTTTTAGCATACCAAGAATTTGTAAGGACTTAAAGATGACTGTTTGAATATATGTGTTTCACCTAATGTTAGCTGAAAAAATGACTCCCAAATTACGCTCTTTAGTTGAACTTCTTAGATTTATAACTTATTATTTTGTTTTCTGCTTATTCTGAAAGACCTTTTAACATAAACCTGTTGTGAGGTATAGAAACAAATGGTTTGGCAAAATTGAGATGGACTATATCAATAAACTGGTGAGATGCTATAGAGATGAAATAACATCAATAATCTCTATTAGATTAGTTACGCATGATTTATGACAAAGAAAGCTATGCTGATTTTCAAAGAGCATGTTATTATAGTTAATGTAATGTAATGTAATGATCTTGATCTTAAAAAGTTTTTTAAAGATCTTTCAGGCAACTAAGGTTTGTGAAATAGAATGATAGTTTTCAGCTAGTAGTTTATCTCCTTTTTTTTTTATAGACCTAACTAATTTTTGATAATTTCCATAGATTGGGTACTATTTCAGAATTAAAGAATTCAAGAAAGATTTCAGTAAGTAGATAAAAGATGCATAGGGGTTTGGATTGGTAAATTACTTAATAATGACTGAAATAGAGATAACCAAGCTGTCATTATAAATGCATTCAATTTAATATCACTTTTATTTAAAGATGGAAAAAATTAGGAGCTTTCAAGACTAAACATAGATTTGAATAGAGAGTTCAGAAGATAAACTATATTAGGAGGGGATTCAATAGTTCTGCCTAAAGTATCTTTGCAAGAACAAACTCTGTCTTTGATTTTTAGTTGTTTGTTAATATTTATAGACAAGTTTTGGGTTGTTCTAAGATTTAATATTATTACTTTATCATGTGCTCTTTTTTCTTTAAATATTTCAGCTTTTCTGGAACAATTAAAACATACAGAAATATGCTACACCATTGATTCCACATTAAAAATGAAACGAGGAAGTAGATATGACACCCAAATAATGAATTTATACTTTTAATTAAAAATAATGTTACATAAGTGTTTTTTAGGGTAAAGTAGGGTAATTTCGGCACCCCTTCAAAAGACTCCTAAAAATACTTATTTAATGAGATATTGAAACCATATTTGGGTATTGTAGCAAGATAAACAATTTTCTTAACAATGTTGGTTTAAACTTCTTTTATTACATTATTGGTGTGGTAATTTATGATTATTAAAATTTTCTTAGAATTTCTACTTTTTTGAAAATGTAGGATAAATGATTTTTTCGTATAATTTTTTATCAAAAATTATTATTTATTTTATTCAAAAATAAAATGTGAGCAACAATAAGATGAAACTAAAAGTATGTTACAAAATAAAAAATCTTTCCCGAGGACTGCTCTAAGGAGATAATTTTGACTGATAAATAGTTTTTAATTTTGGCAGTGCCGAATTTGACGACCTGTGCTTTCTTCAAAACTAAAGTGGAAATAAGCATTTGAGATATTATGTATAAAATAAGTTGACATTTGTAAATAGTTTATTTGCATTCAGATGCAGTAGTGGTGTAGTGATAGAGCACTCACCTAATAAGCAAGAAGTTCTGAGTTTGATCCCCACTATTTCTCTGGTAGTACCGTGCTCAACTTGTTTCTCCATTAAGTGGCCTTGTTCGGTAAGGTTCATGTTTCAGAGATATAGAATTGAGAGTGGGTTGTAATACAATAATAACAAGATAGTAAAAAAATAAATACGTTAGTGCTCTGAGAAACTAAATAAATTATTACTTCCCTACAATACGAATTAGCTTTATGCAACAAATATATATATGTGTATGTATGTATGTATGTATATATATATATATATATATATATATATATATATATATATATATTTATATATATATATATATATATATTATATATATATATATATATATATATATATATATATATATATATATATATATATATATATACATATGTATAGATATATATATATATATGCATATATATATATATATATATATATATATATATATATATATGCATATATATATATATATATATATATATATATATATATATATATATATATATATATATATATATATATATATGTATATAACAATAGTTGATAAAATGTTTTTGAACTTTCTAAAAGAAAAATCTCATATATTAAAGTTTTTTTTGAATTTCGCATTTTATTTTTTTATGTTTAACTTTT
Source organism: Hydra vulgaris (assembly GCF_038396675.1). Lineage (NCBI taxonomy): Eukaryota > Metazoa > Cnidaria > Hydrozoa > Anthoathecata > Hydridae > Hydra > Hydra vulgaris. The sequence continues at coordinate 41,431,041 of NC_088922.1, forward strand.
GAATTTTAAAATGTGATTATGTAAAATAATATTTTATGAACTATTTACGTGTTTATAAACATGAATTCTTATTAAAAACGGAAATTAGAAATATTCATAGAAATTTACGTTTTATTTACAGTTTCATTGTCATCATTTCATTTAAAATTTTACTTTGGATTTTATTTAAAAAGGTTTTTTATTTGAGTGATAAATTCCTACTTTACTAAAATAGATGGTTTAAAAAACTATCAATCAAGGTTGTCAATCATTGCACTGCTCTTACTATGCCAATAAGGTGTAAAAAATTCCATTTAAGAGACAATAACAATATAAGATTCAGATTTATAGTTGTTTATGATATTTTAAATACATCAATCCATTTTCAATGACCTTCCTAATTTCCCAAAGTAAGCTAAAGTTACAGCATCATTGTGCCAAAATTACCAAACTCATCGCTAATTTCATCATTTTTGAATATTTTTTAAAACAAATTTTATAAAAAAATTTCAAAAGGTTGAAACAATTTTTTAACTGTTATATTATAGATATATCTGAAGGTTATCGATATGCATGATTTATTTACGTTATAAAAGCAAATATCAACTATAAACAACAAAATAGTTTAATACACCAAAGTTTTACTACTACTACTATTTTACCCTACTGTAAAAAAACAAATAAAAACATTTGTTACCAGACTATCACTTCTGGGCCTTATTTTTTTCATGTCAACTTTTTCAGAATAATAACTATGATTTTTGGGCCCATGATAACTAGGATAACCATCATTTCTTAATTGCATTCCATATGCATAGACAACATTTACTGGCTGGTCAAGAGAAAACATATATTCTTCGCTGCCAACTGGAGCTAACAAACTTCTGCTATATTTACAAACAACACTGCCACTTGGCAATACATACATTTCTTTTACATCGATTCCATTTAGTAATGAAAAAAAATTTGGTTTTGTGTTACGCAGTCCATGAAAATTAGCTATGGATGCAATAGAATTATTATTGAAGCAAATCTCTCCTTTTATATTTTGCTAAAAATAAAATTTAATAACAACAATACATCAAAGTAATCAAATAAACCACTTTTTATGTATCTGTATGTATTTATGTATGTATATATTTATGTATTTATGTATGCATGTATGTACGTATGTATGTCTGTATGTGCGTATGTATGTCTGTATGTGTGTATGTATGTATGTATGTGTGTATGTATGTATGTATGTATGTATGTATGTATGTATGTATGTATGTATGTATGTATGTATGTATGTATGTATGTATGTATGTATGTATTTATGTATGTATGTATGTATGTATGTATGTATGTATGTATGTATGTATGTATGTATGTATGTATGTATGTATGTATGTATGTATGTATGTATGTATGTATGTATGTATGTATGTATGTATGTATTTATGTATGTATGTATGTATGTATGTATGTATGTATGTATGTATGTATGTATGTATGTATGTATGTATGTATGTATGTATGTATGTATGTATGTATGTATGTATGTATGTATGTATGAATGTATGTATAACACACATAAAAATATAATAAAAACTTTAATACCATTTTTTGTGTCATATTTAAATTGTATGTTTGTGCAAAACCAACCCATATTTTATTTGTTGCTAAAGTAATTGAGAACATGCTTTTAACAGAATCAAAATTATATTTAACAAGAACATCACAGTTGTCACTATTTGTACAGTACTCAGGAAGAAGAAAACAGTCAGCAGTTTTGTAGCAATCTTCAGTTGTTATCTAGAAAACACATTACCAATTATTTATAAAAAATTTAAATAATATTTACAAATAATACTATGATATTTATCAATTTAAAAAACTTTTTTTTACCTTAGTATATAAAATTTAATTGTTTTTCTTTAAATCATATTATCATATAATTAATACTCATATTACTTTTAATATATAAATTATAACAGATTTGGTTGAAAAATTATCAATTTCTATAATCTTTACTTTAACTGTTTTAATGATTATTACACTATTTCACACTCTTGTACTTCATCAAAAATTATGAGCAATAACAATAACTTTGTTTTTTAGTATTCAAATGTAAGCGTCTACACTTAAATAATAGTTTTTTCAAAATAGTTTTTTGCAGAACTAAATAGATTTTTTATGCAGAACTTTATAGATTTTTTTAAAGTTCCTATACATACATACATACATACATACATACATACATACATACATACATACATACATACATACATACATACATACATACATACATACATACATACATAAAGCTTTTAAAGGTCCAAAAGCACCAATTTGAAGAACTTTTGACAGTTTTTAAAAAAAAATTGAATTAAGGAATACAAAATCTAACATATTTATTTTGATATGCAATACAATAAATAAAGTCAATCAAAATTATATTTTAATGATGAAATTAAAAAGCATGAAAACTTTTTCAGACAAAGTTTAAAAAATTTGTTTTTCTCAGTATATCCTACTCTGCCCTCCAAAGTCAAATATAAAGGTTGATAAATCTCAAACATTTTAAATTTACATTAAATATTGAAAATAAAATGGTCAAAGTAAAGGACCTCGAAAAAATTATGGAAATTTTTTTCTATAAAAAATTGAGAAAAAGGTAAAGCGTTTGTTGCTAAGCAGTTTATGGAATGGGGTTTACCCAGATCAACTGCTTACAATAAAATCGTAAAATTGGAAAATGGATCTCTAAAAAGAAAAGTTGGAAGTGGTTAAATCGCTAAGGTAGCTACTAAAGAAAATATTCCAAAGATTGCTGCATTTTTTGAAAATAAGTCAGGGTGCTCTCAAAAGAAAGTAGCTCAAGTTTTTAACTGTAGTCAAACTCAAATTTCCCAAGTATTAAAAATAATGACTAACATTCGAACTTTCAAAAAAACAAATCATCCAAATCGTAGCCATCAGCAGAAGAAAGCTATGTGTCCTAAATGTCGTAAATTGTACGAAAATTATAAAAACTTGGATTTTGTTATGGATGATGAAAGCTATTTTACCTTAAACAAAGCACATTACCTTTTAATGATAGGTTTTATGCCGCTGATCCTTCTCAATGTTTTGACCAAGTAAGATACAATTTGCGTAAAAAGTACAAGGACAAACTCTTAGTTTCTTGTTGCATCAGCCCCCGTGGAATAAGCCCTCTTTATATTCATCACAGTAAGCAGCCGATCAACTAGTACACTTATAAAGAGATACTAAAAAAAACTTCACTTCCTCTAGTATCAGAATATTATAAAAAAGACAATGAGTTTATCTTCTGGCCTGATCTAGCTCGATCACATTACGCAAAGTCGGTCATCGATTTGTTAAAATTGAAAAAAATCAAAGTTGTACCCAAAGATATACCCCCAGCTAATGTTCCAGAAGCAAGACCAATTGAAAACTTTTGAGGTGATTTAAAACGGCTAGTGTATGAGAATAATTGGAGAGCTGAGAATTCGGAAGAGCTTGAAGCAAGAATTAGATATTGTTATTCAAAGATGAATAAAGAAATTTTCCTTACTCAAATAAAACATCTTTCAAAAAAACTTTATAATATTGCTAAATATGGTATTTGAAATAAATATTTTAATATATTTATAAACTAGGTATACTAACATATTAACAGTTGAAATATTAAATAATAAAACTTATTAGTTTTTAAAGTATTAATTTTTAAATTTTGTCCAAAATTTTATTTATGAGGTGTTACAATGTTTTCTGTTAATTTTTTATTATTCACCCTACTCTAACAATATATATTAAGAATTAAATTTTTTACTTTTTTTAATAAAACCAACTCAGTTCAAATATAGAAATACAAAAATACAATGAAGAATGACTTGCCAAGTAAAATTCTGATTTTGATTTTAAACCAGGTGGGTGAACACCTGACACCTGAGGAAGCTGAAGAATTTAGTAACATGGCAATTGTTAACCTCTCTCATAATTTTGCAAAGCAATACAATATCAATTGTTTAAGTTGAAAGAGTATATTTAGACACATTAAAATTAATTCTATCAACTGCAGTTAGAGAAAAAGGTAATAAAGTAACTTTGAAAGAAGATACTAAAATGTTTATTTATATGTATAACTCCCATTTTAGATGATGATTTGGTCTTTTACAATGTTGACTTTATTGAGACACATTTTTGAGATTTTTCTACATTAATTAAGTATTTTAAATAAGACTTACCATCAATGATTTAAAACTTTTTTCCTAAAGTTTCTAATATAGGCAATGTGTAAAGTTAAATGGCTTTTTTATACCCCTAATATTATTTAATCATTGAAAAATATTCTAACAGAAATTGTTTGAAAACTGTTAAAAAATGCATTTTGACAAAATTCTTTATTTAAGATTTAAAAAATAACAACTTTTTTATCATTATCGAATAGGTTTTGCTATATACATATATATAAATTCCATATAAGTAACAATAACTTTACAAGATTCAGATTTGTAGTTGTTTATGATATTTTAAATACATCAATGCATTTTCAATGACCTTCCTAATTTCCCAAAGTAAGCCAAATTTACAGCATCATTGTGCCAAAATTACCAAACTCATCGCTAATTTCATCATTTTTGAATATTTTTTAAAACATATTTTACATAAGACTTCAGAAGGTGGAAACAATTTTTTAACATGTTAATTTATAGATATATCTGAAGGTTATCGATATGCATGATTTATTTACGTTATAAAAGCAAATATCAACTATAAACAACAAAATAGTTTAATACACCAAAGTTTTACTACTACTACTATTTTACCCTACTGTAAAAAAACAAATAAAAACATTTGTTACCAGACTATCACTTCTGGGCCTTATTTTTTTCATGTCAACTTTTTCAGAATAATAACTATGATTTTTGGGCCCATGATAACTAGGATAACCATCATTTCTTAATTGCATTCCATATGCATAGACAACATTTACTGGCTGGTCAAGAGAAAACATATATTCTTCGCTGCCAACTGGAGCTAACAAACTTCTGCTATATTTACAAACAACACTGCCACTTGGCAATACATACATTTCTTTTACATCGATTCCATTTAGTAATGAAAAAAAATTTGGTTTTGTGTTACGCAGTCCATGAAAATTAGCTATGGATGCAATAGAATTATTATTGAAGCAAATCTCTCCTTTTATATTTTGCTAAAAATAAAATTTAATAACAACAATACATCAAAGTAATCAAATAAACCACTTTTTATGTATCTGTATGTATTTATGTATGTATATATTTATGTATTTATGTATGCATGTATGTACGTATGTATGTCTGTATGTGCGTATGTATGTCTGTATGTGTGTATGTATGTATGTATGTGTGTATGTATGTATGTATGTATGTATGTATGTATGTATGTATGTATGTATGTATGTATGTATGTATGTATGTATGTATGTATGTATGTATGTATGTATGTATGTATGTATTTATGTATGTATGTATGTATGTATGTATGTATGTATGTATGCATGTATGTATGTATGTATGTATGTATGTATGTATGTATGTATGTATGTATGTATGTATGTATGTATGTATGTATGTATGTATGTATGTATGTATGTATGTATGTATGTATGTATGTATGTATGTATGTATGTATGTATGTATGTATGTATGTATGTATGTATGTATGTATGTATGTATGTATGTATGTATGTATGTATGTATGTATGTATGTATGTATGTATGTATGAATGTATGTATAACACACATAAAAATATAATAAAAACTTTAATACCATTTTTTGTGTCATATTTAAATTGTATGTTTGTGCAAAACCAACCCATATTTTATTTGTTGCTAAAGTAATTGAGAACATGCTTTTAACAGAATCAAAATTATATTTAACAAGAACATCACAGTTGTCACTATTTGTACAGTACTCAGGAAGAAGAAAACAGTCAGCAGTTTTGTAGCAATCTTCAGTAGTTATCTAGAAAACACATTACCAATTATTTATAAAAAATTTAAATAATATTTACAAATAATACTATGATATTTATCAATTTTTTTACCTTAGTATATAAAATTTAATTGTTTTTCTTTGTTATCATATAATTAATACTCATATTACTTTTAATATATAAATTAGGGGAGGGAGGGGAGCATTGGGCAGTCGGGAGGTTTGGGCACCCCCTCATTTCTCACAATCTATTCTAGATATTTTTTGTTTTCTACCATTGCACTATAGTTTTACAACTGGCAACACTGCTCATCAAAAGTGTCAGTTGTCATTTCACTTGGTTGTCAAGTTACATGCGCTTAATGGTTTGTTGCGTACAAAAGTAAATATTTTGTTTGGGATTTGAAGAAAGATAACAAAGAAATCTGCAAGAAAGGGTAAGTATCTGTGTTAACTTTTTCTTTTGCATTTAATAAACATTATATTTACCTGGCAATTAGGATTCAACATTTGATAAAAATAAACTTATTCAAATCTATTTGAAAAGTGAGGTTATAGGGAGAATTGGGCACGCAGGTAGGAGGGAGGTTTGGGCATGCCCAATGCTCCCCCTTTTTTGTAGTTTGTTTTGGTGTCATACATTTGTGGTTTTTTGCTATGCCTATTGAATTGAATGTTTAATCATTTCTTTTTAGGACAATGCCGTTTTCATTTAAAAAGAAAAATAAACGACGTGAAATACCTAAAGATGTTATTTTGCACGCATTGGAAGAGGTTTCTAAAGGAAGAAAAATTAAAACTACTGCGATTAAATATGATATACCCAGGTCTAACCTTCAAAGATACATAAAACAGAGCGGCGTTGTGAAAGATATTTCTTCTAAATTTATATCATCCCAAATATTCATGAAAGATGAAGAAGAAAAAATTTCAGAATATCTTGTAACATTGTTTAAACTAAACCATGGAATGTCAAAACTGAAGGCACGTGAATTGGTTTACAAATACGCCACTGCTATTAATAAAGAAATACCAGACAACTGGGCAGAGAAGAAACTTGCATCCAATGATTGGCTAAGGGGATTTTTTAAAAAACAACCTCATCTTTCGATAAGGACACCAGAAGCTACCAGTCTCTCACGCGCCACAAGTTTCAATAAGAAAAATGTCAGAGATTTTTTTGAAAATCTTAAAACTGTATATGAACGGCATTGCATCAGCCCTGAGTCTATTTACAATATAGACGAAACTGGATTATCAACAGTACAACAAACCCAGAAAGTGATTGCTCTAAGAGGCACTTAGCAAGTTGGGCAAGTAACGTCAGCTGAAAGAGAGACACTTGTAACGGTTTGCAGCGGTATTAATGCATTGGGTAACTCAATACCACCCTTTTTCATATTCCCACAGGTTAATTTCAAAACATATATGCTGAATGATGCACCTGTTGGTTCAGATGGAGCAGCACATCCTTCAGGGTGGATGACAGCACCATGTTTTTTAAAAATATACACCATTTTGCAAAACATGCCAAACCAACGCCTTCACCAGTTCTATTGCTGCTGGACAATCACGAGGGCCATATTTCAGTACCAGTTCTTGATTTTTGTAAAGAATCAGGCATTGTTTTAATGACTTTCCCACCGCACTGCAGCCATAAACTGCAACCCTTAGACCTGACTGTCTATGGACCACTCAAAACTTATTATAACACTGTTGTAACAGATTGGATGGTAAGCAATCCTGGCAAAACAGTAACAATTTATGAAATCCCAAAATTAGAAGCAAAAGCCATCCCACTTGCGTTCAAGTTGCAAAATATTCAAACAGGATTTAAAAAACCTGGCATTTAGCCATTCAATTCAAACATTCTCTCTGATGAAGATTTTGTTTGTTCTTCTATAACTGGTCGCTGCTTGTCGGAAGAGAATAATGTTGCTACAGAAAAATCGATTTTAGAACAACCTTCAACTGAGTCTAGAGGATAATAAAAGTTCAAATATGGAAGTCACTGGGTCATCTCAACTGGAATCTCTATCTAAAAGCCAGACTAGGGGCACTGTCAATGTAACACCTGATTTAGTAAGACCATTTCTGAAAGCCAGCCCCAGGAAATTGGATGGCATGAAACGGAAGAAAGGAAAAACTAGAATATTGACAGACACACCCGATAAAAGAATTATAGAAATGGAAGAAAAAGAAAGACAAAGAAAAGATAAGATCAAAGAGCTCAACAAAAATCGAAAATGCTCTAGAAAGCACGAAGATTAGCAGTGATGATGAAATAGAAAATGCTTTTGTTTCTGATTTAGACCTTGTTGAAATCGATTCATCGGAAGAAGATTTTGATGTAGACGATGTGATTGTTATGGATAGAAAATTCCAAATCAATAACTTTGTGTTAGTTAAATTTTACACCAAAAAAACTGTTTATCATTATGTTGGAATAGTCGAAGAGGTTAATCACTCCATGGCAACTGTCAAATTCATTAGAGCGAGTAAGATAAGAAATACGTTCTTGTTTCCTGACATCGAGGACGTAGCCAGCGTCCCCCTGGAGGATATAAAGACAAAATTGCCTACACCAACAACATGGATAAAGCGTGGCAGTCTAAAATATAAATTTTACAAGCCTCTTTAGGTCATACCAAATTTATAATAAGTCTTATTAAGTCCAACATCGTGCAGTATTGATTCCAAGTGACATTGTTAAATTTTTTGTAAAGTCTATGATAAGAAAAAATGTTTGTATTACAATTTTTTATAGCAATGCTATATAATACTTAAGCATAGTAGTATATTAAAACAATATTGTGCATATTAAATACAGTACCCAAACCTTCCCACAGGGGTGCCCAAACCTCCCAACCACAGGGAGGTTTGGGCACTTTGGACATGTGTTAGAAAATCTTTTGTAACTTTGCGGATAATTATAATATTAAAACTCTTCTTAGTAATAGTTACTGCCAAATATGTGTGCTAAATATATTTGAAATAAAATTTTGATTATAATAAAAAATAACTGTTTTATTAGCATTTATGTGAAAAAGTGCCCAATGCTCCCCTCTCTCCCCTATAATAGATTTGGTTGAAAAATTATCAATTTCTATAATCTTTACTTTAACTGTTTTAATGATTATTACACTATTTCACACTCTTGTACTTCATCAAAAATTATGAGCAATAACAATAACTTTGTTTTTTAGTATTCAAATGTAAGCGTCTACACTCAAATAATAGTTTTTTCAAAATAGTTTTTTGCAGAACTAAATAGATTTTTTATGCAGAACTTTATAGATTTTTTTAAAGGTCCTATACATACATACTTACATATATAAATACATACATACACACATACATACATACATACATACATACATACATACATACATACATACATACATACATACATACATACATACATACATACATACATACATACATACATACATACATACATACATACATACATAAAGGTTTTAAAAGTCCAAAAGCACCAATTTGAAGAACTTTTGACAGTTTTAATTTAATATGTTTATTGCAACGCAATAAATAAAATCAATCAAAGTTATATTTTAATGACGAAATTAAAAAGCATAAAAACTTTTTTAGGCATTGTTTAAAAATTTTTGTCTTTCTTAGTATATCTTATTCTTTAAAATAGATAAATCTCAAACAATTTGAAAAAATGAAGTATTGTTAGATTAAGACAAAGTTTTTAACCATTAGCAATATAAATATTAGAAAGAATATAAAAAATCTAGAGAAAAATTACTTTGATTTAGTAAATGTATTTACTATAATGTTTTCTGTTATTTTTTTATTTTTCACACTACTCTAACAATATATATCCAGAATTGAAATTTTTTTTAAAATAAAATAAACTCAGCTGAAATATAGAATTTCAAAAATACAATTGTTGGTAGAATATACTTTGAAACAACATCATTTACGAAAAATCTGATTTGAGTTGGTAGAATGTACTTTGCATTAAGTAAGAAATGGTTAATAAAATCAGTAATAGTTAAGAAAAAATACATTTTTTAACTTGATTGCCACCATGCCACATAGAAATAAGAATAAGTAATTTTCGTAATGATGTTATTTAAGAGAAAAAAACAGACCACTTAATCAATCTTTTTAAAAGATTTAAGAAAAAAAAAATACCCTGAGTTTTATTACAATCCTAAAATATATCAATATTTAGTTGATCATTAAAGACAGTAATTAAAAAAGTTGAAATAATTCCACGTATCACAAAAACTATATTAAAAAGAAAAACATTGTAAAGGAAGGCTAACTAGCAGAATATATAATTGTTTATTAAAACCAGGATTTGTTAAAAACTAAAAAACCCAGTGCATTTAAACTCAAATATTTTGCCTTTTTCACACAGAGATTTTAAGATTCCCAATAAAATACTAATTGGCAAATCAATTTTACCTTGAAAAACTCCATTTTTAAATACATCTAAATAAAATACTAAATTCTTAAATGTAGTGGCTTACTTTAAAGCATTTTTTAGGGGAGAATCCACACACACAAATAAAAACCAAAAATAGTTCATGGGTCAACATTTTATCTCATCTTTAAAAAATTAAAAAAATAAAGTTTTTTTTACCAAACTCTCGCTTCTGGAGCGTATTTTCTTCATGTCAACTTTTTCAGAGTAATAACTATGGTTCATTTTTCCATGATAACTAGGGTAACCATCACCCCCTAGCCTGGTTCCATGAGCATAGACAACATCAACAGTCTCATTAAGAGAAAGCATATATTCTTCACTGGAAATAGAAGCAAATAAACTTCGACTGTATTTACAAACAACACTGCCACTTGGCAAAATGTACATTTCTTTAGCATTGACTCCACTTACTACTGCAGAAAATTTAGGTCTTGTATTACGCAATGCATGAAAATTGACCAATGTTGCAACTGTATTATTGTTGAAACAAATCTCGCCTTTTATATTTTGCTAAATTAGTATTTAAAGATAGCAACAAAACGATTGATAAAACTATCAATAAAAAATTTTTAAACATTTTTTGAAATATATAAAATAAGTATAAAGTAAAAATCATTTAAACCATTTTTTGTGTCATATTTAAATTGTTTGTTTGTGCAAAACCAACCCATTTTCCGTTTGTTGATAGTGTAATAAAGATCACTTTGCTAATTGAATCAAAATTGTATTTCACTAAAACATCACAGTTGTCACTATTTGTGCAGTACTCAGGAAGAAGAAAACAGTCCGCAGTTTTGTAGCAATCTTCAGTTGTAATCTAGAAAATAAGCCAAAACTTTTTTGAACTAGAAAAACTTATTTGAATTATTTCATAAATTGTTTAAAGAAAAATCTATTCTTTCAACCAACATTTGGGCACACCTTGTGCACTACCAACATTTGTGCACACATACTTTTGAGCAAAAATCAATTTAAAAAATTTATATTATTGTTTTACCAAAAATTGTCCTAAAACATTTAAAACACCCTAAAAATTTTATGTTTTTTTTTTAATTACAAATCCTATTTAAAATATATGGTTTGGAGAAAACTAAAAACTTGTAAAAATCTTTATATAAGTTAATCAAGTTATTCTCTGTTTCCATGGTTCAAACAGCAGAAATGTAAAAATACAGATTTTAATTTGGTAGATACTATTTCATAAGTTAAAGAAATGTTAATATGATTAGCGGAATCAAAACCCAAGTTATTAAAATATTTGTTAACTTTTATTACATCTTTACAACCTTATAAAACTAAAGGCAATAGAAAAAATATTTATGCAACTTGAAACTTAAAAAAAAAAGACATAAGATTAAAACTATTGATAGTCAAACCAAAAAACATGTATGTTAAATATGTATGTTCGTTGAGAAAAAAATTGTTTTAATGTCTAACATTTTTTTAAGAAAGGAAAACACACACACACACACACACATATATATATATATATATATATATATATATATATATATATATATATATATATATATATATATATATATATATATATATATATATATATATATATATATATATATATATATAACTATGATCATAATTTTTATGTTTTATGTTAAATGAGAATAAAAAGAGAGATAATTTTAGAAAGTGACAGAGATTTAAAAATGCTAAAACATGTCCACAAAATTTAGTTTTTGATGTTTCCTTCCAAAAGAAAGGGTAAACTATTTGTTTTGTCTTAGCAAATGAGTTTGAAGTTTCTGAATAATTAGGATTTTGATTTTTTTTTTGCTTCAAAGCAGAGAACACTTTATATAATCAAATAAAAGTGATCAAATTTTTTGTTGAAATATGACAACTTATATAACATCAATTGCAAATTAAAATTGTTAAAAAAAGTTTATTGTTTTTATTTTTGTAACTTTAGAACGTTTTATCACAAATTCTGTCTTTACTCAGATTAAAAACTTTTAACATAAAGAAAATATGTTATTAGTCTTTTTTTATCTGATACATTATTGTAATATGACGGATCCAAGAATTTTTGGTGGGGGGATGTTATGCGTCTCCTGAAAAAAAAAAAGATTTTAGGACTTTCAGACTTTCACGTTCTGGTGGGGGAGGAGGGGGGTACATATTTCCTTTTGAGCAACAACAACAAAAAGCCGAATTAATAAAAATGTGACTTTAGGGTAATTCCATGTCAATTGAGCCAGAAAATTTCAAAAATGTCACCATACGTCTCAGATTTTGCTGATTTTTATACAGTTGAGAGTACTTAGTAAAACAAGAAATTCTTGAAAATTTTAGCCTCTAGCTCCAAGAGGATCCTGAAATATGATCATTTTGCTTTCAACTGATCTTGGCCAGGCCCCTCTTGTCCTCTCAGAACTGAGACCTTTGTTTAAAGGTTCCAAGTCACATAGCTTAAAAAATATTTGATATTTTGATTTAAAAATTTGTACCTGACTGTTTTCAAGGTTGAAGAATTCAATGAAATAATAAAAAATATAAAAAAATATTTTTAAGTACCTGTAATTATCAATTTAAATCAATTTAGGCAATTTTTTATATACCTGATTTTGATGCTCAAGAAACCCACGTGGCCTTGATGATATTAAAAAAAAATATTTTACACATTATTCTAAATTTTATGATCTTTCAGAAAACATAAGAATTTTGATCTGCAAGTATATGGATTTCCATATATGGATAAGGGGGCACAGGCCCCACTTTTTTGTAGCGGAATCTTGCAATACATTTTCCACTACCTTTCAGACTAGCTAGAGCTATAAAAATTTCTGTATTTTTTTAGTGTCAATAAACAAGCATTTTAAAATTAAAAAAGAGCCCAAGAAACTAGGGGAGGGGGCTGGGGGCATGTGCCCCACTTTTTTGAGCAGAATCTTGAGATGGATTTTTTCACTATCTTTCAGATAAGCTGCAGCTCTGAAACTTTCAGCATTTGTGTAGTCCTGATGAACATGCGTTAAAATTGTTTCAGGTCAGACGACCAGATGGTCCATGGGGCTGGGGCACCTGGGACCATGCCCCACTTTTTTTTTCAAAAAAAATTTTTTTTTTTTAAAACACATAAATGTGTCTTAAATTTAAGATAACTTTGAAAATATTGTATTCAAAAATTGTTATTGCTTTATAATTGTTCTGTTTTACTTCATTATTTACAAAATAAAATACAAAAAAAAGAAAGTCAAGATAATGTTAAGATTAGCTTAGATGCATTGACGGTCAAAGTATAAAAATGTCCATTTGTTGTTACAGGTGCATCAATTATACAAGTTATGTTGGTAGTTTTCACCCAACACTCATCTACTCTAGATGGCCAGAAAAGTTTATTAAAAGGTCCGTGCGGGTGCATGAGCGTTACCATAACATCTTGCTCTATATTATCAATTTCATTGATCATACCAATACAATCAAACGCATCATATTTACACATAATGAATTCACCCAATTTCAAGGCATCAATGTTATTTTGCTGATCATTTTGAGAACTTTGAATTCCAGAAAAAGAAAAATGCCTGTTATATGAACATCTTCACTTGTTCGTTTAAAGCTAACAGTATCTATAGATTCTGGTTTAAATTGATGATAGCTCCTAGTTCCAGGAATTGTTTTACTTTTCAAAACGTGTTTTCAAAGTGGTGCGCAATTCTGTCAGTCTTTCTTTTTCAATCTTAAAAAAAATAATACCTTTAATATTGTTAGTACAGTAGTCAAACATTTTGTTACAATTCAATATCTGGTCATTTATGGGCCTTTGTAGACTTGCATTTGTAGTTAATCGTTTTACAGTGCCACCAATACCATCACATAGTGACTTACCATGGCTTGTAGCAAAAAATGTCCACTCTGCATCAATGTCAAAATCATTTTTATGGAGACAGATATTGTAAAGGTTTTTGTGATTTTTATACTGTGCAGCACAACCATCAGAAAAATAAAGAACCTTTGGAATTTTAGGATGATATTCTTTTAAATAGTTAACTATTTGTGTTTGAACTTCATACACAAAACCAGTGTCATGCTCATTATCTTCTGACATGAAGCAAAACGATTTTTCTTCAAGTTGGTCATTTTCGTTTAATAAATAGAGGGCAATGGGGTGCAATGTGCATTGACTTTTGCACCAATGGTAACTTTGGATTTCATCTTGAATCACAAAAGTAAAGTTTTCTGCAAAGTCATCTAAGACAATACAGCAGTCTTTTGCTAAATTTTCCTTTTGTTGCTTTAGATATCTTGCTTGACATTTTCCAATGTAGGAATGAGCTGTTAACTTGTTTATTGCCTTTGATAACATCAATTTGTATTCTTCCATTGTTGTTGTCTGATAGATCAATGTTGTTCTGTCTGTTTTCTGCCACTGATTGAATGACACCTCCTCGTCATTGTCAATTAGTTGTGCATCCAGAAACTTCTTTAAAGAAACTATACCTGGACAGTTCGGACATCGATGAACCATACACTCATTACTTGTAACATCACAAACAACTTTTGTCATAAGATCTTTGTAAGTACATTTTATTTGTATAGCATTGGTCAAGAGTATTGCATTTTGGTAGAGGGTACATACACAAACAGAATGAGTGCCTGATGCTGCAACAGTTATACACCATTTTGGTCTTAAACTGCAAAACTTAGAAAATCCAATTACTTCTTGAGGATATTTAGTTTTAAAAGAAACATAAAGTTCTTTAAGATTACATAAAATAAGGCGCTTTTGCATGTGTTGTTTTCTACCTACTGTTTTCTCTGGCATCTTCTCTATAGCAATCAAATTTCTTTAAATCAATCTTTCTACAATAACTTAGTTTATGACAAGTATCATTTAACTTTTTTCCAAAATCACATGAATCCATTCTTACTGTAACACTAAAAACAATTTGAGATTAATTTAAAAATGAGAAACCAATAGTAATTAATTTAATGAAAGCAACTTAAGCAATCACCATGGTAATACAAAACTAAACAGTGATTGATTTCTTTTATCTTACTTTGACAAAAAAAAAGTTTCCTTTTCACAAAGTTTAATTATACTCAATTTGTTAATGTTAAAAATGTTAATGATGACTTTAATAGGTAACAAATTTCTTCTATACTAGTGTAATGACAGGATGTTTTTTGTTTCTGTTAACAACTTGCTGTTACCATTTTAGAATTAGCAAAATATATTTTTCTTTTTTAATTCAAATTTTAAATTATACAAAATAAAATACTGTTAAAATCATTACTTTAGACTGTTTTTAATCTTATACATGCAAATCAAAATTCTTATAAACATTAAGCTTCTTAAAACATTTTTAAAAGATTATTGAACATAGAATGATCAAAACCAAATGGAACAAATATAAATCACAAAAATTTGGGAAGCAATGTTATCAATGTTTCCCAAATTTTTGGAAAACATTGATAACATTGTTAAACATATGAAATGTTTAACGTTGTTAAAAATGAAAATCTAAAAAAAAAATTGAAGACAATAGTTTGAAAGTTATCTTAAATAAGTTTTTTAGAAAAAAAAAATTTTTTTTGAGAAAAAAAGTGGGGCATGGTCCCAGGTGCCCCAGCCCCATGGACCATCTGGTCATCTGACCTGAAATAATTTTAACGCATGTTTATCAGGACTACACAAAAGCTGAAAGTTTCAGAGCTGCAGCTTGTCTGGAAGATAGTGAAAAATTCATCTCAAGATTCTGCTCAAAAAAGTGGGGCACATGCCCCCAGCCCCCTCCCCTAGTTTCTTGGGCTCTTTTTTAATTTTAAAATGCTTGTTTATTGACACTAAAAAAATACAGAAATTTTTATAGCTCTAGCTAGTCTGAAAGGTAGTGGAAAATGTATTGCAAGATTCCGCTACAAAAAAGTGGGGCCTGTGCCCCCTTATCCATATATGGAAATCCATATACTTGCAGATCAAAATTCTTATGTTTTCTGAAAGATCATAAAATTTAGAATAATGTGTAAAATATTTTTTTTTAATATCATCAAGGCCACGTGGGTTTCTTGAGCATCAAAATCAGGTATATAAAAAATTGCCTAAATTGATTTAAATTGATAATTACAGGTACTTAAAAATATTTTTTTATATTTTTTATTATTTCATTGAATTCTTCAACCTTGAAAACAGTCAGGTACAAATTTTTAAATCAAAATATCAAATATTTTTTAAGCTATGTGACTTGGAACCTTTAAACAAAGGCCTCAGTTCTGAGAGGACAAGAGGGGCCTGGCCAAGATCAGTTGAAAGCAAAATGATCATATTTCAGGATCCTCTTGGAGCTAGAGGCTAAAATTTTCAAGAATTTCTTGTTTTACTAAGTACTCTCAACTGTATAAAATTCAGCAAAATCTGAGATGTATGGTGACACGGCCTGGCTCAATTGACATGGAATTACTCTTTATCAGTATTATCAATAAAAATGTGACTTTATCAGTGGCGTCCCGAGGGGAGGGGGCTTACGGAAGTCTAGCCCCCCAGCTAAATATACTTGTCGACATATTGGACACTTCCAGTCAGTGCCGGAATAAGGAAAACTGGAGCCCCACTTTTGCATAAAAATGTTATTTTTGCAGGATTTTTGAGTAATGAAGTACGTACATTCATTAATGTAAATGTTTACCAATGCACATAAGCCTTTTCTTCATAAATATAAAAAATTATGTGATTAATATGGTATCTATTATTTTTTAAACATATCTTTCTTTACGTTTATAATTAGGACATTTGCAAAAACATCTAAAGGATATCACAATTTACGAAATCGGCATTGTTATACAATATGCCCTTAAATTTTTTTTTTCCTATATCTTTTATCGATAAAATTGTTTATTATATCATCAAAATTGATATAGAGAAGATCTGATTCGATAGACATCAAGCTCAGCAAGTCTAATCTCTCCTGAAGCATGGTACTTACCTATTCATTTTTAATTCGTTTTATAGAGGTTTTAAGTTGAAGTTATTTTTACTTCAGATTTTTTTTAGCCACTCTTTTGAGCCGTTTGACATGAAATAGAAACCGTTGAAATCGAATTAAAAACTGCATCTTTTTTCATTTTTTTACCATTTTTCTAAATATACAAAACTTCAAAAAATGAGGGGGTCCTAAACTTTATGTAGCTGTATCTTTTGAGCGTCAAAATATATTTGATAAAATTTGAAGCCTAATTACAATTTATGATGGGATTCAAGATAATATTTTGTTTCTTTTCAAAAATCACTTTCCCTTAACTCAGGGGGATGCAGGGGGCGTTTTTCAAGGGTATTTCTACTATTGTTTGCAAATCATGTGGTTTGTGCCTGAAATTGAAGTTTATTTTATTTAGAGACTAGTTAAAAATGATCTAATTTCAAACTAATGGCATAAATAAAATACTTTAGACAACTTAGTCTCAATAAATTACGTCAATTGTCTGATAATTTGCATTAATTAAATGTTAGAGTATTGATTAATAAAATTTAAAAAATCTCATACGGAAATAACTAAATAAAAACGTTTTTGTACAAATTGAGTCTGCAAAAAGCAAGATCACATTCGGAAAATAAGAGATGGATATGTTTCTGTTGTGTCGATTAAGATAAAAAATATTCCTTTGAGAAGAATGATTCATTGATTCATCTGATCAAAGACTTTGTGGATCCTGGATTCAGTCTGAGTCTAAGTTCTCATCCGTCTGGAATATGCGGAAGCTGCAAGATAAGCTTATATTTAAAACAGAAAGGTAAAGCTATCAGTAAAGCTGTGGAGACTTCCTGAATAAATGGTCATGGTCAAGTTAAAAGGTTGGGAAGAATTAAACAAAAAAAATGGCAACTGCAATTGTGCTATTTGCTGCTTAGGGCTGTGTGCTAAAAGAAGTAGTACACTTAATTATTCTGAGTTCACCTACGTAGAATCTGAAAAGATTACGTTCGAAAAAAGAAATTCATTTTGCTCAGAATGCTATTAAATTGTTGGTCCTGGTAATCAACATCCTTGCAGCAAAAAAAAGCAGTTCATAATCTTTACGCCTTAATTACTTCAAAGAATCAAAATATCGCTGACAAAGTTGTTTCTTGTACACTAAAAAACATATCTGTTGTTGGTGATAGTAAAAAAATAAAACTTGCAACAGGAGGAAAAGCTCTTCCTATTAAAGTATACAGAGACCGATCACCAATAAGGCATATAAGAATTGAAACAATCATGAAATTGGAGACAAACCATGATCTTCCAAATTGTGCAATGTTAGGAATAATGAAGGGGATAAGAAAAGGTGTTGGACGATCTGGAATACAGGAGAACACCTATGCTGAAATTAAAAACAGGTCACGCTACTTGAATAGGTTTTACGATGTGATAAAATGTCAGCTCAAGATTGGAAAAAAAAATTTTGAAAAAGATATTGTTTATTGTACTGACCTATCTATTTTCGTAACTTAAGTTTGTTCATTCAGAAAAATGGATATTTTTAATTCTGTTGTACGTGTTGGTATTAATAGAGGGCAGGGATCTCTAAAGATTGTCATGAACAACCAAGAAACCAGAAGTACACCGGGGTCAACAAAGTGATTACTTTAGGCATAGTTCGAAACGTAGAAGAGAATCATCACAATCTGAAAACACTTTTCTAACTCTTTTAACTCAATCAATTGAAGTTTTCGTTGGCTTCTAACCTCAAATTGAACATCATGATTGGATTATCAGTGAGTATCTTATTTCATTCATATTTTACATTTTAAGTAAGCAATACCCATAAGTTGTTTTCTATAATCAAGGGTCACGGTGGAAAATATTCAAGCTGCTATTGTGATGGGGTGATGAATGAAAAAGGAGTTCAAAGGACTTTTGGATCACTAGCAGATGAACTCGAAAATGCCAATTTGATAACAAACCTCGTATACAGATGCAATATTATAAAAATGTTACTTACCCATGTCTGTTAGATGAGAAATTGACTTAAGAAATTATCAGCATGATTCCACCACCTGAATATCATATTTATGAACGCCATGTTAGTAAAATTATTGATCTTTTCTTCAATGATAAAAACCTGAAGGAGTTTCTTAAAAAGAAAACGATTATCAGGTATGCCTATAATGGTGGTGGTTTCGATGGACCTAAATGTGCCGAAGTTTTAAGATCATTGCACGAAATGACAATTTATTCTCCAATTGAATATCTGGAATGTATCGAAACCCTGAGGAGGTTTAAAAAAGGTACTTCATTGCTTTTTAAATTTTTTTTAACACTTCTTAGAACGTTTTTAATTCAATTCGTACAGATAGGGGACTATTGACCTACCAGTCTAAATAAAATTAGGAGACACGAATATGTTAATATCATTATTTTCAGCAAGTTAATATTTGGTTTAATTTTGTTTGATTTAGTAGTTGAATGCTGTTTTGGGACGAAACTCGATATATCCTACAAATAAAAAATAGACAAGTTTATTGACTCTATGTTTCACTTAAAAGTATATATCCATGATGTATTCGCTATGAAGATTTCACTTGGATGGAAGTTTCACATAATCAGGTTCCATCTCAAGGAGTATCTCGATAGGCAGAAAATCCCACTCGGTATTATTTCAGAACAAACATCTGAAGCAGTGCGTAAAAACTTAAATAAGACACTGAGAAGGTTCGTTGTGTCTGAGAAAAACGTCCATCACGGTGAAAAGCTAAGAGCTATGGTTGTTGAATACAGCTCAACGAGATTGTAACAAGATTTTTCAAGAATATATTTAGATTGAAAAAATACCTATTTCTTTTTCATTTTTGTAACATTTTATAATTTTTAAAATACTGTTTGTGGCATTTCATTTGTCTGATTTTGTTATTGGAGATTTATTCATGTTTTGTGTGTGTCAGTAGAGATGGAAAATTTGTTGCATTCCTAATAGATTTTTGACAAGATGATAATTGCAACTATTATTTTGCTAATATTCATTAAAATGATATTTTTTTTTGCTAAAAATCAAGGCAGTCAGATCACAGGTGCCCAGTCAGATCACAGGGGCCCTTAAAAAATAACCCCTGCATCCCCCTGGTTGAGGGAAATTATCTTTTGAAAAAAAAAATTATTTATCTTGAATTCAAACATAAATTGTAATTAGGTTTCAAATTTTATCAAAATATATTTTGACGCTCAAAAGATACAGCCACATAAAGTTTAGGACCCTCTCATTTTATGACGGTTCTTAATATTTAGAAAAATGGTCAAAAAATGAAAAAAGATGCGGTTTCTAATTCGTTTTCAACGGTTTCTATTTTATGTCAACCTGCTCGAAATAGTGGTTAAAAAAAATCTAAAGTATAAATAAATTCATCTTGAAACCTCTAAAAATGAGCAGTGTCCGCAGAACAATTTGTAATCATGAGTGTTAAAAAAATGCAAAGAGCAATTTCGACGCTCGGAAAAACAGATGCAAAGTTGTCATGAACCAAAGTTTCGTAAAGTTCAGAATAAGAAAATTGAGTTTTTGATGTAAAATTAAATTTGACGTAGCTGTGATATTGTTTTGATTCTGTATGAAAAGCTTCTATGTCGTTAGAATAAAAATCAACTAAATTAGAAACCTTCTGTCGATAGTCAGCTTCACAAAAAAGAAAACATCTCCGTAACCTCTAATTTCGAGCAGAAAATATCACGTACGGGGCACGAAGTTCTTTAGAGGTTCTTCTTTTTAGGCAAATTTACGTTGTAACATTCGCATAATCAATACCTGGCAAGATCGATTTTGCTTTGTTTTCAAATTCATCAAAATTGGCTCTCATTTTGTCTAACATACCTTCTAACAATAAGAACATCAAAGCGCAAGTTTTGAGATCAATTTGTTCTGATTGAAGAGCTTTGCTTGTCAAATTAAAATATTGTTCCACAATACGAACATGAAGACAAATTCAAAAGTTTCCATTTTATTTGCAATACATTCAGTTTAGTGGCTTCACTTTTTTAAGAGGGATCTTTACCAATCTTATTCAATGCTGTTAAAATTGCTTTTAAAGAATTGAGAACTGCTTTGGTGGCATTTGTGTGAGCCTCCTAACGCGTTTTTGATAATGATTTGAGTACTTTTTTGTTCCCGATGTGTTATTTCAAGACATTCCAGCGATGCGTCGAATTTGAAAAGTACGTATACAATAGTTGGACAATAGAAAAAAATTAACTGCAAACAAGCAGCATTGTACAGAAGTTTGTCCAACTAAGTTCAAAGAATGCGTAGCATACGGTATATATACTGCATGCTCATTGAGATTAGACATTATTGCTTGCATCCCTTTGTATACTCTCAACATACTTGCGACATAGTCGTAAGACTGGCCTCCACAATATTTAAAATCTAAATTTCTTGCCTAAAAATTTTAAAACCAGTTCTACAATTACCGCACCGAGGTGAATTTTCATAATTAAAAATGTTAAAAATTGTTCGACTGGCTTTCCGTACTTTGGCGAAACATATCGAACAACTATACTCAGTTGGTCAATGTGAGCAATGTCTGGAGTTGAATCGACTGAAACACTAAAATGCGTTGTGATTTTTCAAAAATGGGTCAAACTGAGCCACAAGTTCTAGGAACCCAAATAATTCCCATTATCTGGAACACCAAAATGCTCGTTTGTTCCGCAATAAGGTAAACCTCGTTCAGATAACGTTATAAAGACTGGTAGAAGACGTTTCAATACTTCTTTCCAGTAATTTTGATCCGTTTGGAATTGAAGTTGAAGGGTGTCAAACACAACAGAGTTTTGTTTTCTCCGAATATATGTCAAATGTTGACATATATTCTCTGTGAAGAGATCCAATTTCATTTTGATGTATTGTACAAATATTTTTCCAATCATTAAATCCATCGCTAGTGAGTTAGTTTGATTTTTCTTTAAACACAAAAGTTTTACAAGGGAAACAATGTTCTGTATTGTAAAATCTACGAGAACACTTAAACGTTCCAGAATGATTTTGACACTCTTGTGGACCACGGTTAATCCAAAAACTAACGTCATCTTTATTAAAATCGCCCCACTTTCCAGAATTGTTTGAACAACAGTCCTACTCAATAATAGATTTGTTTCCGCATGTAAAAGGATCAGATCTAACTATGTGTTGCTCAAGATCATTTAAACAGCTATTATTCTGAAGGTTTGAGTCATTTTGATGAGCAGGAGAATCACTGCTGTCGAAATGATCAATTTTATCTGTTTGTTATTGAACCTGCAAACTTCTAATACTGCTATAAGTATCCATTTCAAAATGCTTATAATTTGATGTAACATACAATAAGTAATAATTTCGCTAAATCAGCAGCATAATTGTTTTTTTCTTTCTCCGCTAGTTTTTTTTTGTTTGACCCACTTAGGTAAGATCGTGCACGGATTAATCTATGATAATGCATAGATAAACAACTGCCAATTCTCATATTGAAATAAAAATTGATAATGTTCCAATAAAATCCGACTTAATCAGAAACTTAGATTCCCCCTTTCCCCCTGTTTTTATGATTGATTATGATAGAATACAATATACTGTTTCAGAATCATATAAAAACATAGGTCTGAAAACTTGAGGAAAGTACTCTAATTTGATGTTAAAGTAAAAAAAACCACATTAAAAACGCTAATATTCGCCGGGAATATTCGTAGGAGGAGGAGGGGGGGGGGGAGAGGGAAGTCGACTAGCGCCAGTTTAATTGTGTAAACATGAAAGATGAAACTAACACTGACCTTCTTTAAAAAACTTGCAATGGATTATTGTTATGATTTAAACTACATTTAAGTTTTGACTCACAACCACTGCAATCAACTTTTCAAGTTTCTTTTTCAAGTCTCAACAGATGAGAGCGCAAAAAACTTAAAGATACTCTTAATTGCAGGTTTACCTTGCACAGAAATCTTTTAAGTATTTTTATAAATAAAGTAGACTAATAATATATATAAATGTTTAAATCGCATTATTTGCATTATAAAAAAATTCCCAATAAAATATTATATTAAAATAATATTCAAATTACAAAAATTTATAATTTTTTTGGGACCCCTAATTATATGGGGGCCCTGGTCCATTATCTAGTCGGGCCTATTGGGTAATCCAGCACTGGACATTGGAGTGGGCAAAAATAGATCTATAATTGGCAAATGTCTTTGGATTTATAATCGGCAAATGTCAGCTAACGAGGACCTTATTTTTACTTTTTAAAGATCATAGTCGGCAAAAAATATTTTTTGGCCTCAGTCGGCAAAAAATATATTCATCTCTCCCCCCCCCCCCTTTAAAATCTCTTCGGGATGGCCTTAGACTAAATTTTCTGCTTTCAACATTTAACTGAAGAAACTGTTTATATATAAAAAAAAACAACCTGAAAATTCATTAAACAAAGGATATTTTCTTAAAAAATCTGTTTTTTTCTAACACTCTCTAATACTCCCCAGGAAGTATTTAAAAAATGCAGATTTCCCAAGAATATTGCAATAAGGATATAAAAAGGTAGTGTTTAAGGACATTATATGAGTCTACAATATGACTCATATTGTAGATACATAAATTGTATCTACATGCATTATATTATAATGACCTTTACACCTTACACTGCCTTTTTATTTTCTTATTGGCTTTTTTAAAACCTATATTTCCAAAGCCTTTGAACTAAGTTGTCATCATTTGGATAAGAGTGGATAAAGTTTTATAATTTATAAAGTTATTAGTATTACTAAAGTCAAAAGTTTTTTAATTCTTATTCAAATTGTTGTAACCCTGCAAGTGGCAGGGTTACAACATTTTATCAAAATCTATGAAAAGTTTTTTTATGAAAAGTTTTATAAGAAAAGTTGTGATTTCTATGAAAGTTTAAGATGTTTTAAGTTCAAATTATTAAAATAAACAAAGTTTGAGAAACTTGTGGTTTTTTAAAAAAATATGGTCCCTGCGTTGTATATTGTTCGTTGTTGGCCTTATTTCTACTTTTTTTTTAAATGCGCCTATAAGTATATTATTCGGCACATAACTATTCTTATCTAGGGCTGTAAAGCCTGGCTCGTGTTCGTGAACGGCTCGGCAAGAGCTCGTTCATGTTCGGCTCGAATGGTAAACGAGCCGGGCTTGGACAAAAAATTAGGCTCGTTTATTAAACGAGCCGAACTTAAAAATCATAGGCTCGTTCATATAGGCTCGATTAAAGCTCGAATATATATATGTATATATATATATATATATATATATATATATATATATATATATATATATATATATATATATATATATATATATATATATATATATTTATCCAATGCAATGAGAGCAAGACTTATATTTGTGAAAATGTAATTTGAACTATTAGAGTGCAGTGTTTAATAGGAATTATTATGTTTGTGAGAGTTTACATTATGTTTGAACTTTAAACATTAAGTTTGAACATCTAAATAGTTCAGAATAAAAGTTAAAACTATTAGTTTTAACTTTTATTTTGAACTATTAGATTTGTGGGATCTTATTTTATTATGTTATTTATTTGCATGTTTAATAGACTGTAGGATTGTTTATGTTGTTTGTTGATTTGAACTTGCATTATTTACAGACGAGCCTTTAATTTAATTTAAAAACTTTATTTTTTGTTGATGGTTACAATAGTTTTAACAAGAATAAACTAATTAAAATCAACACATTTAACAATTATAGACAATACACACTCACATGAAAATCGTTAAAAACAATAAATAATAAACCAAAAAAAATCAAATAAATAAATTGACTATATATATGTCCACATATATATAGTCAATTTTCGATTAATCTTTTAAAAAGTATTTAAAAACAAAAAACAAACTACAATTTACAAAATTATAATATAAATTACAAATAACATTAAAAAATATTCAAATTCAAATTCAAATTACAACCGTTTCATTACAGAAAAATGAGTAAATATTGTATTATAATGTCAGGATAAATAAAAATAGTAATTAAAAACGACAGATTTTACAATAACAATTTTTTGCATACCAATTTTTAATATGTTTTTTGAACACCTCAGAACTTTTAGAGGACATGGTCTTGTTATCTAGAGTGTTCCATAACGAGATGGCTCTAAATATAGTACAACATGTATCCTTATATTTGGAGCAATTTGAAGGTAGAATCATTTTTTTGCTACAACGAAGTAAAAGGAAGTTTTTTTATATTGAATAAATCTTTCATAAATTGTGGATTTAGACAATTAATTGATTTAAAAACTTCTATCAAAAGAAAGCGCAAATTACTTAAGTGCATCCTCGGACTATTATCAAAATATAACAATTCATCAAGAGATAAGTCAAACCTTTTATGGACAATACAAAGAGCTTTTTTATGAATTTTATTTATAAGGTTGTCATAGTATTTAGAACAAAACATCCATATTAGGGGACAATAAGAAAAATTTGACATTATGAAGGCGTTAAACAACAATGTAGCTTTATTACGGGATAAAAAACTTCTTATGCGTGAAAGAGCGAAACATTTGCCATTAGCTTTACTACATAAGTATTTAATGTGTTCTCCAAAGTTTAGATTCTTATCAATTGTAACACCAAGTAGTTTCACCCTATCAGAGGCAAAAACAGTTTTATAACCTATTTTTAGGTATTGATTTTTTGTGTTTTTTAAACCAACTAAAAGTAATTGGAATTTATCAGGGTTGGCAACCATCGAGTTAAACTTAAACCAGGCAATGGTATTAGTTGCTTCTTTTTGCAATCGGAAAATAACCTTTTCTAAGCTGTAATCACAGGCATACAGCGTATTATCATCTGCAAAGTTGCACAATTCAGTATCTTTAATAAAGAAGAATATATCATTTATAAAGATATTAAAGAGGATGGGGCCAAGAATGGAACCTTGAGGCACTCCCGACAAAATATCAACACAATTAAAAACAGAAGGTCCTATCCTTACCCTTTGTTTACGACCACTAATATACGATATAAGAAATTTAAGACTTTCTTTAGAGAAACCATACGCTTCTAATTTAGCAATAAGTAGGTCATGCGGAATAAAATCATACGCTGTAGATAGATCCATTAATAATGTTCCAACAATACCTCCATTGTTAATGCATTCATGCCACTTATTAAGTAAAAAAATAAGTGTATGCTGAGTACTATAACCTTTACAAAAACCACACAAAAGTTTGTCAAATTTTAGCTCCATAAATAAAATCTGTTCATAAACGATCATTTCAAAAACTTTGGAGAGAGCGGGTAGGATACTTATAGGGCGATAGTTAGCCTTATCTTTTTAACGAACAATTTTTTTTTACTTAACGAGCTTTAAACTAGCAGGTTACAATAATTATTTCAAGTTTTAAACCAGTCGAGCTCGAGCAACATGTAAAACGAGCCGAGCCCAAACAATACTAATCCTTTACGAGCCGAGCTCGAACAAAGAATCTCATGTTCGAAACGAGCTCGAGCCGAGCCTGAACACTCTTAATATGTAAACAAGCCAAGCCGAGCCCTGGCAAGCTTGGCTCGTTCGGCTCGATTTACAGGCCTATTCTTATCAAGATTTTTAATTGGAATGCCTTTAACAATAGCCATGGGTGTTCTAATAAAAACTGGGTACTCAGCGGATGAAAGATTTAGTTTAGACGCCTAAAAAACGTAAGAAACGTAAAAACAAGTTTTATTACGCTTTTAAACGTCGTTTTATTTTTAGTGTTTAGTAAGGTGCTCCCAGAAGTCTTTACGATCTTATCACCACGGAAGAGCATTTAACTAGAAAGCTCACGCCTCTTTCTTAATTAATGTCGCTATTTGGCTAGAATCAATGTTCAACCTCACAAAATACTCGTTGTATAATATGTTTGTAATTAGTGGTTTCAATGCTGAACTTTGTCCAATGTCAGGTCACAAATAAAGTTTTTATACAATTTTTAAATATTTTAAAAATAATTATTAAGTCATCCAAAACATATATCTGAACATAAATCTAGTTGAACGTGAATTTCTATTAGCTCATTTTAAACATTCGCCAGGGTATATGACTAGGCAAATATTTAAAATGAGTTAATTTTCGGAACCGAAGTAGCTATATACGGTATCGAAGTCATGTAGCTATTTGGCATATAGCTACATGACTAACTACGGGATCGAAGTCGTGTAGCTATATGACATATAGCTACTTAACTTCGATTCCGACTCTTGACGCGCAGAAAAACTAGATGACATCCCTTACCGAAAAAAAATTTGATGCACGCCACTCTCACACTGGTTATGGTATTTATAGTACTTAAGTGGTATTTAAGAAAGATTTAAGAAAGTAAAGTTTATTAAGCAAGCAGTTAATCAATGAATAAAAATTTTAT
This sequence comes from Hydra vulgaris, assembly GCF_038396675.1. Classification (NCBI taxonomy): domain Eukaryota; kingdom Metazoa; phylum Cnidaria; class Hydrozoa; order Anthoathecata; family Hydridae; genus Hydra; species Hydra vulgaris. The sequence continues at coordinate 41,458,799 of NC_088922.1, forward strand.
CACAACTAGTCATGGTGCAGAAAAAGCCTTTTCAGGCTTTACATTTGTTAGCCGAATGGTCTCTAGTGCATTGAATTAGGTTTAAGATTTCCTAGTTTAGTTCTCTTTTCGGTTACTTCCTAAAGTAGTCTTGTTTTAGATAGGTTTGAGTTTGTCGTTTGAACTCTGGCGCTGCTTAAATTGCGTTCGCAAACTCGTCTTTGAGTGAAAATGGTGTTTTTTTTAAAGTTATCTGTATCACGCTCTTCTTGAGAAAATTTCAAGTTATTGGGGTAGGAAAAAGCTTCAACAAAATTTTTTGACAGTCTCTTAAAGAACAGACATATTGAAAACTTTGTCTTTTTTAATGTCAATCATTTTCAATAAAAATTACAAAATTTTCTGTTTTCTCTCTACAAATTATCTCGTTGATTCTCGCTGTTTCAATCTAGTTACTCTTCTCAATCTTTAACACGGCAAAAAGATCTTACTTATCCTTGACTGCAGAAACTCTAAGGTAAAAAAAGTTTGCAAATTTTGCAAAGTTCTATAGCTGCTTGATCAATTGGTTCAAGTAAGAGTAATAATGGCGTATAAAATTAATTTTTTGTTATCATTGCAAATCAATTTTGGAAAAATTCTTTGCAGCAACTTTATAGTTCTGTTGAATTATCCACAACATTCTATTGCTTTTTGCTCTGCATTCAAGGATAAGTAAGACCTTTTTTCCGTGTTATTTTCATCTACGAGGACGTCGTTTATGAATAGAGACTATTAAAAAGTTATTTTAATGACTTGTTTTTATGACGTTTTCGATGACATTTTGCATGTCATCGAAAACGTCATGTATGGTCGGCGTAAGATTAAAATTTGTTGCTGTTGACAAATTCGTCACTTGTTTCTTCAAACGTGTAGCGCGAATGTGTAATTTCAATTCTTAAACTATCAATTGCATTCTATGGGTGTAACGCATTTAATGCTCAGTTTATCAAGTTAACTGAGAAAACAATTATGGCATCTCAGTTACCTAACCAATTTTCACTTTATTAGATGACAATTACTACAGCCAGCAGATATCTGGAAATTTGCGTCAAGACTGAATTCCAGTGTAGGCTTTTCTGATGAATAATCATGTATCCAATGCCCTCCTTCCTCTTCCTCCTGCAAAAAAATGACGTGGCCTTTTTTTCTAAAAATTTATATTGTTTCAAAAAATAGAATATGAAGAACTTGCTTTAGTTAATAAAACACGATTAAGTATATAATAGTATTTATTTTATAAATTAGAGAAATATCCTAGAATCAAAATAGAGAAATAGCTATAAAAAAGAACGAACATTGAAAGTAAGTTTGAGGGAAGCATACTTAATATCAAAAACTAATTTTACCTTACTTATGATTATAATAGATTATTTAAATTCATAGCAGCTATACTATCTGCAGACGTAGTAATTTATAGAATGCTATCAAGTATCGAAATAAAAATAAAGAATATCTTAAGAAATTTTTCATTTATTATAAATGGATTTTTCTTGCCATCTTATTGTCAAATTCCGCTATAATTAGGGTACATTAAGGTAATATGAGCACCTTAAGCGAAAATTGGAATATTTTCAAAAATAATTTAGCTGGATCCAAAACTTTTGCGAATAAACAATTTTTAGGGATTCCTACTTATGATCCACTAAGATATTTGGGCACTCGAAATTTTTTTTAAAAAACAGAGAGGTTTTAAAAAAGTAGCAAAAGTGCTCATATTACCTAGACCACTTGATAATATGAGCACTTTAGAATAGCTCAAAAAAATAACATTAATTAAGTAAAAAAATACCAACCTGAAAATTAGAACGAATTTTTGGAATATAATGATTTGTTATTAACAAAACCTATTATCAAAAGATCAAACTTTAAGCCACTTTTTGTTGAAAAAGTTCTGCTATGTTTTCCGCAAAAAAAGTTAGTTTGTCATTTTTTTCAATTTTAATAATTTAAACCTTTAAACGAAAAAAAATCAAATTTTTTTAACTTAAATTACAGAAAAATATTTATTATTGTTAAAATAATAAAATTTTTTACTATGCTTTCTTTTTATTTAAAAAGCAATCAAACCCGCTGCTATTTTATGATTTGAAACTAGGTATTTTCAATGAAAAACAATGGGAAATTTAAACATGCTCAAATTTCCCAGTGTTTTTCATTAAAAATACCTAGTTTAAAATTTTTCATTTTCATTAAAATTTTTTATTTTAATTGAAAATACCAAAATGACATCTTTAAATAAAGTTAAAACTAGATGTTTCTACGTATCGTTTTTCAAACAAAAATGGATTAGATTTTTAGCTAATATATTTTTACTACATGAAAAAATAAATTTCATTATTTTAGCACCAAAATTTCGCGTCACAGATTTATTCATGCGTGATGATATTATTTTAACAACGTAAAAAATTTAACGAGTTTTAATTAGAAGATAGCCGCTAATTACTGCATATAAATTTATGCTAAAACTTAAATGTTGTTTAAATTTACGCTAATTGCACTGATTCCTGTTATCACCACATAAAGTCGATTCGAAAAATACAAAGCAATTTTAACTTCATTTCTTACATCTAAGAAATCTTTAAGTATGCTCATATTACCTAAGTGCTCATATGACCCTAATCTACCCTATATCTAATTTTTAATTAAGTTTCTTTAAGTTTTTTGCGCTCTCTTCTGTAGAGACTTGAAAACTTCCAGAATAATTAGGAAAAGCTAAGTAAATAAATTTCAAAGTATACTTTGAAATTGATTTATATTTTAATAAATAACTTTAAGTAAATAAATTTCAAACTATTTATTTTAACAAGTACTTTGAAATTTATTTATTTACCTCGCTGTTATTACTGCTATTGCTATTATAATTTTTTATTATTATTTTGTTTTTTATTTTATCCTTATTATTTTATATTACCCTTAATATTATTGTTAAAGATTTGTTTTTTATTGTGAATTATTTTTCTTAGTTCAAATTTTTAAACTGCGCGCAAAAAGTTGATTGCAGCAGTTGTGATCTAAAACTTAAATGTAGTTTAAATCATAACAATAATCCATTGCAAGTTCTTTAAAGAAGATAAGTGTTAGTTTCATTTTTCATGTTTACACAAATAAATTTATATAACTGATGATCGGCTCTGATATATATATATATATATATATATATATATATATATATATATATATATATATATATATATATATATATATATATATATATATATATATATATATATATATATATATATATATATATATATATATATATATATATATATATATATACATATATATATATATATATATATATATATATATATATATATATATATATATATATATATATATATATATATATATATATATATATATATATATATATCTCTAGTTTATCTATTGAGCACTCTTTCAAGTATACAATATTATACATGATAATATAAAGATATTTTCTTTATTCATATATATACACTTACGTATATATATATATATATATATATATATATATATATATATATATATATATATATATATAGCTCTAGTTTATCTATTGAGCACTCTTTCAAGTATACAATATTATACATGATAATATAAAGATATTTTCTTTATTCATATATATACACTTACGTATATATATATATATATATATATATATATATATATATATATATATATATATATATATATATATATATATATATATATTTATAGAATTCTATTTTGGAAGGCGATGGCAAAAGTGATTCCAACAAAGATCAATCTCAAGAGGCACAGCCGACCAGACTCTCAAAACATGTAGGTGCTGTGGTTTAACAGCAAAAACTGATGGCCACATCTTGGCTGGATGTCACACCAGCCGGGATGTATACTCAAAATGTCACAACTTGCTTTATGATAAACTCGCTAGAAATTTAAAACTCAATGATGGGCCAAGCATGCGGGTGTGGCACAAGAGGATGTGTCTCTCTGGGAATTGCAGGCGTTACAAGCCCGATATAATTGTAAAAGGTGTGATTACTGTCATCGATATGGTATGTTAATACGAGAAATTGGAAAGACACATAGGTCATTTTAAAGTAGCTAAAATCACTAAGTAAGAGCCACTCAGGCTTTATAGGAGGGCAATTGGAACAATTACGCGTAAAACCCAGCGAATACTTCGAGACCTTCTGTGACCTTAAACAAGTGTAAAACAAATTTGTTATAAAAATTATATAAAACTCCCTTAAAATATAAGGAAATGAAAGCCTAAACAAACGTGTACATTAAACTAAGAGAAAAATAATAATAAAAAGGAGTAATTTTTTTAAGGCATTTTTATTATTAATAATTTTTATTAACAATTTCGGTTAGCTACAAAAAATAAAGTTAATAAATTGGAAAATTCCTTTAAAATCATATGATATTAAGTTTAATAAAATAATGTAAATATTAAATTTCAAAGCTGTCATTTGATTTCAAATATTTCTTAAAATAAAACTTAATATACTGATATCACCATATTTTTGGAATATATTTTGAACTTATTTTAAAATTTTTTGATTTAAGGTTTTTAATACAATTATACATCAAAAGCATGTCTTGAAATCTATATATCTTGTATACATTCATCATTTTCATGTCCCTTATTAAGAGCTTTGCATGCTATAACTTTGTTATCATATTGTTTTTTTTTACATATATAATTCTGCTACTTAAAAATATTTCAAGAAAATATTACTATAGTTCAGTAAAATAATTAACATTTACTTAACAGATGATTTGTAAATTCACTTTTTTAAAATAGCTTATACCTGAAAAATTTTCAAACTTGAAAGTAACGCAACAAAATTAAAATTAAGAGCCACTTTCCAAATTTTCTTAAAACTAACTTTTTAAATACTGAATAACTTCTTTGCAACTCGCAAAATACGCATTTTGTGAATTATTAAAAAAAATCAATAAGCAACTTTTAATTGAGTCAAAAATGCAAATAATGCATACAATTTTTTATTTTTTAACATTATGAAAGAACTTTTTCAAAATCTAAAAAATGACCAATTTTAAAAATTGCTACCCGTGGATATAATGTTAATAATATTAAAAAAACAATTCTCATCGAAATTTACCGGTAAATCAGTAACTGATTAACCGGTAAAATTTCGGTAAAATCTGGACGCCTCTGGGTAGATTTGACATTCCTCGGTAGATTTAAACTTAAAAATTTTCTAAAACTCTTCGGTAGAAGAAACTTAGTAGGTATTTATTCATTGAGTAAAAAAAGTTCGAAGTGTGACGACCCCGGATGTTTGCTTTTGAGGTAGTGCGATTTTTATAAGAATAAAATAACTATGTAAACTTTTGCATTTAAATAAAAATTTCTGCTTTCAAAAATTACTTAACATTAAGAGCCATTCAAACAGTTATTTACTGTGAATCATTCTTGTAATAATATATTTAAAAAAAACAAAACAAAATTATATTGTGAGTAAACATGTTAATTATTAATTTTTTATAAAAATATATTCTTATTATAAAAATATATAATTTTTTATAAAAATATATTCTCGCATATAAGTCGTACTCGGTGTGAATCGTGAATGAAATCTTTAATATAAACAACAATCAAGCCAAGTCTAATCTACATTACCTAATATCTGTCTGTTTTTTCTTGATTCAATTTTTTTGTCACTATAATTAATATAGATCGGGATCTCCTTTTTTTTTTGAGTTCGCTGATCTATAAACTCAAAAAATAGCATGCACTAAAAGATTGCAGGTCTAAAGTCTGCACATCTATATTTTCATGAAAAAGACATTTGACGTACAATCATTCTGACTAATTTTTTTAACAACTCGCAAAAAATTTCCGGTTGATGAGATACTCAAAGTTACATAAGGTATTACAACTTACCATTGAAGTCTCCTCAGATAAAGCCATTGAATAAATCAAAGTAAATATAATTATATAACTCATGGTTTCCGTGTTTTAAAAAAGTTGATTGTAATTCTCTTTTTCACTATAATTTACTAATGATTGTATTTCACTTTTTTACAAATTTACTTTAAAAACCGTTTTTACAATTATTAGTTGTTTATTCAAACAAAGTTCGGTTTTATTTGATGGGTTTATTATTTATTTTTTTTATACTTATACTGGTAACGCTATACCACGTGAACAAATAACAGGTCAATAATTGTTCCTTTAACAAATATTTACGGATAGACAATGTTATAAAACAATGTTTATGTGAACTGATTACGCATTCGATTAACATGTTTTTTAAGCCCTTTTTTTATCTGCAAAATGGTTTTTTATAGCCGAAATATTGTTTGCGATTAATCAAAAAGCAATTACCAATATGCAATGCGATTCTCGTAACCTTTATTTTAATTTAAATTTTAACTTTGCTTAGGTTTTCATAAATTGTAAAAGCAGAATTACAATTTATGAAAAATTACTCGTCTAATTCGTTACCACAAGTTTACTTCCCTACTTAAATAAACTTTATGAGTTAATTAAAAAAAGAGGCGCACAAATGTTATGATGTACTTTAGTTGAATTTTTGTGCTTTTTTTTAACCATAAACTATTAATCTAATAATACTTTTCATAAACAAATAAATACTATTGCACAAACTAATTGACTATGTCTAGATTTACACAAAATAATTTTTTCAAGTAAGTTGCATAACTTTTTATTTTAATTTTGTATTATTTCATAACTTAGTTAAAAACGAGGGTTAACAACTTAGTACCATAAACTTAATAATAAGCAACTGAACTAAGAGTATACAGTTTTTGTAAAATTTAAATTAATTTTTGAAAAAAGAGAGAGGGGTGGGGAGAGATGACCCTTTTAACATTTTTTTAATTTCAAGTTTATTATATAACTTAGTAATACACTTATTTTACAAGTTGCAAATAAATTACGTATTTTAGACTTTTTTAAATATTTATTGATTTTGCCATTGATATTCTTTGTATACATACATGTTTATATTGTATTTTTTTCACACCCAATAAAAATAAAAAGTTTATAATTTTTTTTATTTTAAAATATGACCTAACTATCTTGCAGGCATTATTTTAAGTTTATCCCAAAGTAACACAAAAATTTTCCCGAAGAGTCCTCAATCGAACCCATAACAATTTCCATTCAAATGATATGAACAAATGTTCATGAAAACAACTATTTTGGCCACTGTGCTGAAAAGGTTAAAGAAATACAGTTTTTTAAACAAATTTTAAAAAATTTTTAGAATGAAATTCTTGCATGAAAAAGACTTCAGCAATCGGACAGCAAACGAACTATTATTACTTCATATATTGACGTTATAAATGCATAATATGTGTACAGAGGCGATTATACGGGGTTGTGTGGGCATTTTTAAGAAGGTAATTTTCAAGTTATAGTTGGCTTTTTGAGAAATATATTCGGCTATTTGACACATTTCAGTTGAATGATTTTTAGTTTTAAAGACCTTTATTTTTTTTAAGATAGAAGCCGGTACATTGTAATAATAAAAGTTGTTTATAAAAAACTTTTATTTTAAAGCTTAGTATTACGTTTTTTAATTTTTCAATTAAAAAAAAAATTATAATATAGTTAACTCGTTCTTTAAAATAAACCAATTCAAAATACTTATAATTTTTTGAAAGTTTTAAACAAACAAAAAAAGAGTAAACAAACTATGCCTAAAAATGAAATTAGCCGTGGTCTTAACAGCCACAAAAATTATAACACAACTTGTTTAATACAAATAGAGTTAAACTTGTTAAATACAAATAGACTTGATTAATACAAATAGAGTTAAAAAAAAATGATATCGCTTTTTAGCTATTGTCGCTGTCACGACCGCAAATATACTTGATATAAATAAATTGTATATTGAAGCATGTTGTATAATTTGTATAAATATATTTACTTGATATAAACTTTGAAAGTTATTTGATATAAACGTACAGTTTTAGTAACTCTCGTAATTTATATACGATATATTACAAAACGCTTAACTCAGGTTTCTTGCCTAAAACTTCAAGTCCAATTTTTACATTCGCAAATCATCATCTGAAAACTAAAGAATATAACTACCCGACAAGAAAATTTGATGCATGAATGGTTGTGACATTTATATTATTAGTGATTTAGATATTATAGCAACATGTGGCTACCTAAATGATATAAATACCATAGCCAAACATGGTTCACATTTACACCATCTCATTAATCGAGTGTGGCCATAATTATATGACACATAAGACCAACATCAAACTTTCTCGTCGGGTGTATCTAGAGAGTCAAAAAGAAAATAAAAAATAAAGAAATCGGATTTACTAGTAAAAAACATACAAGTATTTTTATTTCGTTTATAAAAAGAACCAATATATCTAATATATTAACACTTAATAAAACTTTAATTTATTATAAAATCTCAAAAAGCTAAAAAAAAAATACAAAAATTACAAACCAAAACATTTTTTTAACCAACATATTTTTAAGAGAATTAAAATCTTTTATCCTTATAATCACAGAAGCTACACCAAATATAAATACGCAGATAAAGAATTCAGGCTTTAATAGATCTTCAAGCCCCCAAAATTACTTTCACATAGTAAAATGTAATAACAATCGAGAACGCTACAATTAACACCAAAAATATATTGCTGATCATCGTCACCTAAAAGTAAGATAGTACTAATTTACAAGGACCATCACTATATTTCACCATTTCAAAAAGGTGCAAAAGGGTACCGGATACAATTTTCGATCTTGAATAAATTTTTCTTTGATGCTAAACAAAGAGCTTTTTTAGTATCAATAAATGCTGGAATCACCTTGTAAACACTTGTATATCCGTTTTCATTCGCTAGCAATGTTAAAATACTTCAGTTTTCATTCGCTAGCAATGTTAAAATACTTCAGTTTTCATTCGCTAGCAATGTTAAAATACTTCAGTTTTCATTCGCTAGCAATGTTAAAATACTTCAGTTTTAATTCGCTAGCAATGATAAAATACTTCAGTTTTTAGCAATATTTTTTTGGTACTACTGGTTATAAGATTCAATTTTTTCTAAAAAAACTTCAAAAATCAAAAACTAATTTCAAGGACCTTTCCACCAATGTATATAATAGTTGAGGTCACTATATACCTTTGTGTGCACATACGTGTTACGAGGAAACTTTTTGCTGATTTGAGTTCTTTGTAGGTGAAAATTGAGTGACACCTTTGCAGGTGTTCATTTTTTATGTCACGTGGCATGACATAATTGGTCCCTATAGCAGTAAAAAAAAATTATGAAAATTCAAATTGTATTCATTTTAATTAAAAAGAGTATCAGTCAAGCGTTCAAAAAAAAAAAAAAAATATTTTTGTTGAAAATTTTACTTCAAGAGATTTTGGGGTAAATTAATTTTTATTAAACGGTGCTTTGTGATTTTAAATAATTAAAATATTGTCTTGAACGCTGATTTTATGTTTTTTGGAAATTGCTTTTTATTAAAATTTAATAAATAATAATTATTATAAAATTTATATTATGTAATAGAAATTTTAGTTAAAAATCTTTCTTTTTTAACCTCCAGATTTTTACGACATTACATCTATTTTGATGAAATAGAATATATTTCATAGCTTTACGATAATATCATTTTGAATGTTTTGATATTGCTACTTTATTTTTGCATATAAGAATGCAACAATTCGAATGTATTGATTTTGCTTTCGGTTTTTAAAAAAGTTTTTATGTTGTGAGAAATCAATTTCTACTTGTTATTCCTGTAAAAGATATTAAATATTATTAAAAAATGGAGGTCGAAAAACGAAAAAGAAGAAAACTTACTTTAATTTTACTAAGTGCATTGTTTGGCTAGAAGAAGATCGTAAAAAAAAAAAGTAATATCTATGTAAACATATACATCTTTAAAAATACGTAAGCATTTTGGGTATGTTCTTAAAGTAGTTTTTAAAAGTCCAAGCAACCATTAAAATTTTTTTCAGATTATATAAAAAAAGTTCACGTGAAGCTTTGGAAAAAATAATGGTTGGTATAAGGCAAAGGTACTTCTATCGTGACCCAGAAGCAACAGATTGCTACCAAAAAATAAAAGAAATACCACGCAAGGAATTAGATGAAAAAAGTGTCTATCACTCAGAATGCTACAAAAAGTTTATCCGTCGTATAGATTTACAATGTTTACTTAAACAACTCAGTAAATTTATTGCTTGCAATCCTGAAACTGAATTCATAGAAGACATAGATGAATCAGAAGATTCAAGCCAAATGTCAATGTAAAGGAAAATTGCTTCGTTCAACTTGACAATGTGAAGGCAGTAAACTTTAAAAAGTTAAGTTTACAGAGAACAGGAAAAAAATGTTTAAATTTTCCAAGTCACTTAATGATCAAGAATGAAAGATTAAAATGAACAGTATCACAAATTCTGATGACGCCGTTGCAAATGAAGTCAAATAAATATTTGTCAGGTAACAGCACAGAGATCTGGTGAATTGACTACAATTCAAGCAGAAATTCAAGAATTGGATAATATTGGGCAGGTTATCACAGACTTTAAGTTAAACTTAAAAAAAGACGTTTTGCTATGGATATGAACAACATTAATAAAACCTATAATAACTTAATTGGAATAATGACCAGACTGACGTAAATTATAAACGTTACTTAAAAAAACTTCTACAAAATAACATCCCAAGAATAATTTTTTCAAGACCTCCATGCCGTAGAAAGTCCGAACAGCTTTGCTCTAGCAAATACTAAGCAAAGGCAGTAGATACCTTTAGAAACAATCCGGATGATTATACCACAATTTTGAGGAAGCAAAAGTAATTCATAAAGAAATCCTGGAACAGAGAAAATGAAAGTTTGACAGAAATTTCACTAGTTTTGATACTCCATTGTCCTTATTTTCTTTGCTAAGGTGGGTGATACTTAGACCAAAACAAAATGAAGACTCGATTTATGTTGAAAAAAAATCCATTGATAACCGTCTTAATAACATTTTACAAATTATTGTTAAGGCGGCAAAAAGCAAAATCTAACATTGCTCAAAAACAAAAAATGATCTTAGAGATGTCCCTGAAACACCTTTTTCAGTTGGCCTTGGATTATATGTGCATAAAAAACTCGTAATAAGAAGCTGCTGGACTGCTTGGCATATCTTGAACTTTCTTTTTCCTATGATAGTGTTTTAAAAATCAAAAATGGTTTAGGAAACGCTGTTATTGAAAACATGTCAACAAATCATTTGTACCTCCTAATATTCATATAGGAATATTTCAAATAGAAAGTTGCTATTGATAATATTGATTTTAAAAATGACACCTCTGACCAAAAATCTGAATTTTATGAAACCACATACAGTGGCCATTGAAATAGGGCCATCACGTTTTTTGCTATATTGTCAGCATTAACTCACCTTTCAAACATAAAATTCACAATTTTTCATAATTATTTACGACATTATTACAAATTATTGTGTAGGCAACACTATTTTGTTGCTAGCAACACTGTATTTTGCATGTTTTGACAAGTAAAACCGTGAAACTGTGTTCAGTTACTATTTGTAGAGTGTCGAAGCTTGTTGTGTGTGTGTTAAGGATCTTTCTTCAAACGTTATTTTTAACCGCATAGTTTTCAAAATTTTAATTTTTTAAGTGTTTTATTAAGTGAAAGACTTCTTTGAAAGTAGTTTTTCCAAAAATATAAATTATTTCAACTTTTTTAATTTTCTTTTACATATTTTTGTAGTGTGTTTATTTGTCTTTTAAATGTTTTAAAGTTTCTGACAATGGGTAAAAACAAAGATGTGAATGTTTGTAAAAAAAAGTGAAATAATGTCACTTTTAAGCAACACTAACTATTCTCAACGAGAAATTTTATGAAGAATTGGCGTTTCTAGGCAGACTGTGCAAAGAATAGCATCAAAAATAAAAAATGGCAAAAACCCTATATCCACACTCCGTAAAAACTGTAAAGGAAAACGCCTTACAACACCAAGGTCTGAGAGAATTATCAGGAATATTTGCTTCGAGAATAGAAAGAAACCCAGAAAAATAATCACAACATTGATTAAAGATGCTGGAATTAATATTAGTGATCGCACAGTCAGGAGACGCTTAGATGAGTTAGGCTTTAAGTGTTACTGTCCTGCGAAAAAACCATAATTAACGCCTGCCATGAAGGATAAAAGACTGAAATGGGCTATAAAGCACCGCAATATGACAACAGATGATTGGAGAAAGGTATTTATTTCTTAAACAGGTCATTTTCTGCTTTATTTCTCGATTTTCTTTAGATTAATGAAAGACTAACATTTTTTGAAACATTTGTTTTCAGGTGTGCTTTTCTGATGAATCCACGTTTCAGATCTTGGACGACAAAGCCTCATTTGTGAGACAAAGGGTGGGTGAAAAATTTAATCCAGACTGCATTATCGAGACAGTAAAACATCCATTGTCAATTATGGTGTGATCCATTATATGTGGTAAGGGTACGGGAAGGCTTTACATAGTCCAAGGGACAATGAGGCAGGACCAATACAAAGAAGTTTTGGAGCAAAAGCTCATTCCTCAAGTCTCAGAATGGTTTCCAGATGGCGAATTTATATTTATGTAAGATTCTACCCCATGCCATACGGCAAAATCCATTAAAAAGTTTCTTGGAGAGAAAAAAATTCCACTGCTGGATTGGTCAGGAAATTCCCCGGATCTTAATCCTATAGAAAACCTGTGGGAGTTATTAAAACGGGAGGTTTCTTTAGAAGAACTGGTGACAAATAAAACCCAGCTTATTGAAAAACTAATTAAAGGTTGGCATCAAAACCCTCACATAAAAGAATTGGCACAGAAATGCATTGACAGCATGCCACGGAGAGTAGAAGCTGTTATAGCAGCAAAGGGTGGATTTACAAAATATTGATAACATTACAATTTTTATATATATAAAAAAAAAAAACTCGTTTGTTTTTATATTTATATTTGATAATAAAAAACTATTCTTTAAATTTTTTTTTACATTATGGATAAAATTTCACAAAAATGTGTAGAAAACTCAATGGCCCTATATCAATGGCCCTATATCACCAACTGTATGTTGGATTTCAAAATGATGCTAAAGGAGGGATGCTCAAGATAAAGTGTACAAAGTATCTTACATTTGAACATACACTTGTCGATCTAATTCATAGTTGTGCTATACCGAATCCACCCAATGAAAACTTTCAAGATTTTGAGTCTCCACATTTGTTGGTCAATCTTTTTTTTTTTGCACCATCTATCAAATTTGGAGGTTTTTTCATGTGAATGACAAGGAATTTAAACTACCAACATGCAGTGCTTTAAATTTTTACTTTCAGATGTTCCTATATCTATGATAACACAGGGTGTGCTGATACCTGCAGATACACAGACTGATTAGAGCAACCTTTTCACTACATTAAAGCTACTTCAGGAAATTAATATTGCAGTCACAAGGAGCAAAAAAACAATTGTGACCCTTGATTTTCAGCTATTCAAAATGCATACAGCTACAACAGAACAATGAGATCATAAAAAATTTCATTTAGGGAAATACATATTGTATTAGCCTTTTTTAAAGTTATTGGAAAGCACATTATTAGAAGTAGACTTGATCAGATAATGATAGAAGCACCTGTTTACAGCCCTACCACCCTTAACAGATTCTTGAAGGGAAATGTATGAAACCCGGTATGGAAGCATTCATGATTTTAAACCTAGCTTTAAACAAATTATATTTTGATAGTTTCTTCCTTCTTTACCCAGAGATTTGTAATGTAATAAAAAAGCATGCGCAAGATATATCAAATACTATTGTAGAAAAATACAAGAACTTTGATGACAAATTAGTTCAACAAAGCTTATTATTGCGTAACTTTATGCTTATTGTATGAGATATTTCTTCAATATGTTTAAGCATCTCGAAGAAGTAGGGGATAATTGCTTGATGCAATTATCCCCTACTTCTTCGCTAATGATCAATATTATGCATGTCTTTTACCACTGTATCTTGCTAAAATGATTGAACTAAATAAAATAAATATTATCTCCTGGCAATATCTTTGTCAGGCATTTATTTCTGCAAAATTGGTTCTGATCATGTCTTAGAACAGGAAAATAAAGTTTTGAAGGTAACAGGAGGGAATGTCAGTCTTACACAGAATCCAATGTGCTTAAATTTTTTTTTGCCTTGTTGCTCCTAAGCAATAAGGCAAAAACTAGATTTTAAATTCAAATCTTTTGCAGATAAATTATTTCATCATGAAAAGTTCAGAGAAGAACGCTACTGTTCTTTTGTTACTGAAAGGTTAATAGGAGAAAAATCTATAAAGTCGCCCATGAAGATGAAAAATCAGAAAAAATTCCGAAATCGGGCGAAAGTTATGAGAACAAAGATATGTAATAAAGTAATTCAAATAAAAAACAGCGCACCTTATTATCTTGTTTTTTACTTAGTGCAAGAAAATGGCCAGAGCTTGATTAAGAAAAAAAACATTAACAGCTATGAGTTTACAGTTGATGTTTACTCAAGATGTTCATTATTCAAGATGTTCACCCATTGCTCACCTCTAATAAAGAAAAAAATTCTGCACGAAGTAAAAGACTTGTCAAAAAGATTAGAGATTGCAACACAAGAAGGATAAACTATCATTATTGGTGGCATGGCCTTGGTCAATAAAGCTCATAAAGATAATAGTATTAAAACTTGGAAGGCAACACTTATGTTATTTATTGTCTACAATAGTATTTCCATTTGATCACATCATATGAGTTTGAGTTTGATATATTCAGTAAACAAATTGATACACGTTAACCGCAATAATGCCATAACAATAATAAAATATATATATATATATATATATATATATATATATATATATATATATATATATATATATATATATATATATGTATATATTTAAATGTTAAATTATTAATTTGATGAAGAGACTTTTACAGGAGTCTCTATGCTGATTTAACAGTTTATCACATTGAAATACGATCTTTAAATATATTCAAAGTTGGAGCGTTTACAGTGTGCTGTGTGAGCGAGTTCCAATGAACCGCAACTCTGTTTGTGAAAAAGTTTGATCTCTCCTCACATCTTTTCACAAATTAACGGTTGAGCTGCTTGTCATGGCCGCGCAGGTTGTACACCTCATGCCCAATTAGTTGGTGCTGTGGGAACAAAAAATGAACTTCATCAATGTTGTTGAAAATCTTGAATTGTTGGATTATATCACCACATAAACAACATTCTTTGAGGGTGGTAAGTTTGATTATCTGCAGACGATTTGTTTTATCAAAATGGCTGATAGATGATATTGTCTTAGTAATGCGGTCTTGAAAATCCTCAAGTAACTTAATGTCTGTTTTTAGATA
Organism: Hydra vulgaris; assembly: GCF_038396675.1. Taxonomy (NCBI): domain Eukaryota; kingdom Metazoa; phylum Cnidaria; class Hydrozoa; order Anthoathecata; family Hydridae; genus Hydra; species Hydra vulgaris. The sequence continues at coordinate 41,474,207 of NC_088922.1, forward strand.
CGGGGATCAGGCTTGAATGGCAAATTCTAGATGTGGCCGTATATATGCTATATAGAGTGTGTGTTACAAAGTTAAGTTTCTACTGTGGAAAGCATTTTTGAGCCTTCTTAACATGCGATTGGCTGTGGATGCTGCTTTTTCAACTTGTCCTCTGACTTTCAGGTCGTTTGAGATGAGAATTCCAAGGTCACTTTCAATAGCTGTAGTTGCTATTGTGTGGCGCATGCCATCGGCGGTTTCCATGGAGTATTCATGTGATAAACGTTTGTTAGGATGACCTGCATGTATCACCTTACATTTAACTATGTTAATGTGCACGAGCCAAGTATTTGACCATGTAACTGCGTTATCAATGTCTGCCTGAAGTGTTGTGATGTCCGTTGTGATGTTGATATAATACCAATAATTTTGCTGTCATCAGCATATAGTAATATCTTGTTAACTATATATCAGGAAGATCGTTTATAAACAAAATAAAAAGTAGTGGCCCTAAGACAGAACCTTGAGGAACTCCACTTGTAACGTTTTTCCACTCAGAAACGTGTTCTCCTAGGACAACATGTTGTTTACTTTACTTTTAGCCACATTTCGATCCAAAGTAGAAGTTTATTGTGAATGCCATGTGCTTTCAGCTAATGTAGGAAACGTTTGTGCAGGACTTTATCAAATGCCTTAGGGAAATTGGTGTAGATAATATCGGCACTGTAACCTTGATGTATAGTCTCGGTAAGTATATCACGAGCTTCGAGGAGGTTAGTCAGACATCCCTTTTTACGAAGAAAACCATGTTGATGCATGGAGATAAGATTGTTTTCTATGCAATATGCCATAATATGTTTGTGAATTATTCTTTCCATTACTTTGCACGGTATTGAGGTGAGGGAGACTGGTCAATAATTATGAGCCTTAAGTTTGCTCCCTTTCTTAAAGATGGGAGTAATGTTAGATTTTTTCCAAAGGTCAGGTACAGAGCCAGAAAATAAAGATTGTCTAAAGATAGAGTTGAGTGGAATTGCAAATGCTGTTGTGCAGTTGCATAAAACACGTAGATGGATTCCATCTACACCAATTGATTTAGGAAACCTATTTTCAAAATGTTTTGTGCATTTACAAGATACTGTTATTTTTTACCTTTTAGTTCACTTTTATCAAGTCCTGCCATGTGTCCCGATCTTTCGAACTGGTAGAAGGGGATAAGAAATGGGACATCTCAATTGGTAATAAACAAGGACAAGCTGTTTTAGGTATTTCTATTTAATGTTTTTTCTCATTGTTAATGACAATAAAAGTCTTCATGAAATATATTTTTCATTTAGGTTTTTGTGTTTATTAGCTGTGATCAAATGGGTTGCTCTTCTGGAATCACTAAAAAATCATGGTGGAAAGATTTTATTGAAGCTGACGATGGAGCCCTAGCTGCACTATCAAATCTTGGTCAATCGAAAGCCTTACCTGATCTATTTACAATAAATAACATCTAATGTTTTATTGTTAAAGTCTACGGTGATAAAAAAAGGAACAAAAGATGTTAATACTCTTTTACAACTTAGTTGGTTCCTTTTCTCTAAATTCCAGTATGGTGCTGCATAACATCCACCAACAATGAATGCCTTTAAGTACTATATATTCCAAAGTCACTTTGTATGCTTAGTGCTTAAATACTGTAACATGCCCATACAGTATCTATTATCACCTGTGGAGTACAGTTGGGAATTAAACAACAGATCTCTTGACCCCATAATGACTAATAACCTGCCGGCACCAATAACATTTATTGAGTTGAGCATTTGTTGTAAAGGAGACTGTAGTAATAAAAGGTGAAAATGTATAACAAATAAACTTGTCTGTAATAGTGTAATAATATGTAATAGTGTAGACTACCAAAAGGAAAACATGTATGATTATGACAGTAGAGATTTATAAAACATTATTTAATTATATAGTCTATTAATAAATACTAGTTTGTGAGTACGTTATTTTTAACATATATTTCCAAAATTTAAAAGGTTTAAAATCTAAGAATGAAATCTTAGAATATTTGGAGCTTTTGATTAAATAAACATCATTACTTCCATTTTTATTACAAAGTTATTGGCAAAGTTAAATATAACAAACTTAATATTGTAAATATTAAAATATAAAAAAAAAAAAAAAATATTTGAAAAATAATGATTAAAATTTTTTTTTATTGCATCATACCACATGATGCAAAACATTAAAAATTAAGTGACACCTGTCATTTTTCAAATCCTTATCATACAAGGATCTCATATCAACAAAAAAGTTTGCTTGTAACACGTATGTGCACACAAAGAATTTTTTTAAAACATAGTGGCCTTCAATAAAAGTCTGAGAAAATATTAGAAATATTTCAATATAAACTGGCCTTCACTAAAAGTCTGAGAAAATATTAGAAGTGTTTCAATATAAATTGGTCCAACATCATTCATAAAAGTTATCTTGCATCATGCTTTTGGCCAAAAATTATAACTTAGTACCTAACTATCTAAATATCATGATTGATATTTTCAAAATCATTTATATTATAACATGTTCATATTGAAGATAAAAATAAGTAAAAACAACTTTAACTAAAATTTCTAAAAAAAAAACATTGCATTTAGCAGTAACAAAAAGATAAATCCAGTTAAAGTATAACTAGAAAGCCAGAAAACTAAAGAAAGTTTGTTCAAATTAAAAAAGTTATCATTTTAAGTATTTTGACTTACAGTCAATAAATTTCATATAATGAAACTTACTGACCAGAAATTTAAAAAAAATCTAATCTTAATCTAATTTTAATAATACCTGTTTTGCTGGATAAGGTCTTTCAACCTCTTGGAGTGAGAGTGTAAAAGTATCCATTGGATGATTTTCAATGACTAGTTAGATTGTTACAAATTTATAAATTTACAAAGTTATTAAAAAAGAAAAAAACATATAAATAAAAATAAAAAAATTGGTTACCTGGAAAGTAGCTGTGTTTACTTTCATAGTAATATTTTATAATGTCAAGTGTGATAAACATTATAAAGATACTTGAAAAAAATGCCACAACCCCTTCATTACCAATTCCAAACTTTGCCATTCCAAACACGATTGCAACTACTAAAGGTAATATAAACCTTGTATTTTATTGCATTAACTATAAAAATACATAATTAAACAGAAAAAACAAAAAAACCAAAACAAACAAACCCGCAACACTCCAAGCTAAAATTCCAACACATCTGTGTACCCATGTGAAAATATAACGTCTAAATTATTTCATTAAAAATGTAAAAAACAAAACAA